>NC_068938.1:175704375-175911875 GCF_016801865.2 Culex pipiens pallens | reverse complement strand
TTCAAATGTTGTTCAAATCGCAGTTTTGTTGTCTTCAATTCGAGTTCACTGAGAGAACGAAATACTCAGCGGTGAGAGCGCGTGGTTGAGAAAAGAGGAGGAGTGATAGAAATAAAGAATCACGAGACAAAGGAAAAGATCTCGCAAAATATCATAACGGCCGAAAGGAATCATCAACTGATAGTTTTTTTTAATCATATTTGCAACACTGCAACCAATTAAACAATTTACTATGGAATATCAAACATATTAAGATCCTCCATAGGTACCCGTACCCTACTTTGTTCTACAACCCAGCAGTTCCTTTACTTTCCAGCGTAGAACGTTTTCCCCTTTGTAATGAGCTCAACTCGGTGCGGTGCAAGATTTGCGTTCTGCCCGAGATTGCTTTATGAAGCACCTTCGTTCGATGGATGGGTCTTCGCTGTTCGATACACTACAATGCCCCAAACAACTTCTAGAAGCACGCTCGCATAAAGAGAAGTTCTTCTGAGTAGAGTAGATCAACGCAAAGCAAACATGACGAAAGGCAAAGCTGTTGCCATGCAAAGAAGTCCGTTCCCTTCTTTAGATAAAGACGTTTTTCTTTTTGCTCGTGTCCGAAGGGGCTCTGCCTTTATTCGGTCATTTCATGAATCACCGGGATTCAGCGTGTTAAGGTGCACATCGGGATGAGTTGGATGCGTTGTTGTTGTTGTTAGGGTACTAAGCGTTTATGAGGCTGGTCGTTAGGTCGGCAGATCGAAAACAGCACAAAGGGCGCAACCGAAGGGCGTATTAAGAAAGTCAACTTTTGAACCCTTGAGGGATTAAGGCCAGAAGGAAGGGTGTTGGAGGTAGAATGATGATCATTTGCACTGGCTAAGATAACAAATGTTGAAATGATGTTGAAGAACCTTTTTTTCCTTGATGATTTCAGCGGAAAAAGCTTAAGAGTTTTCAAACGTCATTTCTTATCTGCTTTGAAAACAATCAATATGTACTATCAATTTTGTTGCACATCATAATAATATCTATTTTTAAGCTTAAAATTTAAAAACAATTTTATTCGGCGATGAGAAAATGATTCTTTTGACCATACCATTTTGAATATTTTTATTTTTGTGTCCGGCCTGAAAGGATTTGATTAATTTCAAGTAGTCGTGGCATCAATAAATAAAAGTGTTCTTTGTTCTCTACTTCTGACGAGACAGTTGAATGTTTAATTCGCTGGCCTAATTTGAATAGTTGCAGCTTATTATAAATCCAGCAATTTTCATCAGAAATTTCAAGACATTTTTTTATCAGTGGAACATCAAAATGAGCTTGTGATTTTCTACCAATCAAAGGTTTCCAGTTCTCAGTTATTTGAAATTTTTTAGGTAATTCATGAAAGTATTTAAAAAAAAACTACTTCTACTTTGTCCTTAAAGAACTCGAGTAGGAACCTTGCAGTAGAGAACGCCAAGGTTGTTCATCGATCAAATTATCGTTGATAATATTATCGTCTGACGATAACGATAATGGTTATCGTTATCATCGAGACGATATTAAGAATATATCGTTATTGTTATCTTTAATTCGATAATTCTATCTATGCTTCTACTTAGACTATGTTTTTTGGAAATTGATTAAGTTTCCAATTATAAATATGTACTCAAAATTTTTCACAAAATACCGAAAATACTGAAACTTTAATAATTTGCAATATAGGCATCAAAAGAAGCCAAATTTTGTATGTTATTTTTCTATTGAAAAATACTTAAATTTTCACAAAATATCGTATTTTTGCGAAAATATTCGATTTTTATAAATTGCAATATCTGTATCAAATAAAGCGAACTTTTTTTAAGCTTTAATTGAGAGTTTTTTTTGTGAAAATTCAATAATTTTCACAATGTACCGTATTTTTTCCAAAAATACTAAATTTTTCAATGTTTGCAAAATACTGTTTTTTTAAATATTTGCAATACATATTATCAAACAAAGCAAATTTTTTCATATTTTTTCACTTTATTCAAGTTTGTTTTTTGTACAATACAGACATTTTCACAAAATATCGTATTTTTTCGAAAATACTCAAATTTTTATAATTTGTCGTATGGGTATCAAACGAATTATAATTTCGTGCGTTTTAGTAATTTACAAAAAAAAACTCAATTATTGTGAAAAAGCAAACAAAATTTCACTTCGTTTGTTACCCATAATACAAATTATGAATATTTGAGTACTTTATAAAAAATACGGTATTTTGTGAAAATTTTACTATTTTCAGAAAAAAAACTCTTCTTATGTGAAAAAGCATACAAAATTTTGCTTCGTTTGATACCCATATGGGTATACAATACAGACATTTTCACAGAATATCGTATTTTTTCGAAATTACTCAAATTTTCATTATTTGTCGTATAGGTATCAAACGAATTAAAATGTTGTGCGTTTTAGTATTTTACAAAAAAAAAAACTCAATTATTGTGAAAAAGCAAACAGAATTTCACTACGTTTGATACCCATTATACAAATTATGAATCTTTGAGTACTTTCTAAAAAATACGGTATTTTGTGAAAATTTTACTATTTTCAAAAAAAAAAACTCTTCTTATGTGATAAAGCACACAAAATTTTGCTTCGTTTGATACCCATATGGGTCATTCCTGGTCAACTGGGTACACTTTTTGGTCTCGACCTTCACCGATTTGGACCAAACTTATATAATAGGAAACGTTCATCCATCGATAGTTAACAGAAAGTCCAATTTTGGTGCTGATTGGACAATCCCTTTATTTTTGGCACCGCCCTCTTTTTTGACGATTTTCTAAAAAACTTTTTTTTCTTTTAATCATAGCTTTGCAACTTTTCGAGCAAAAGACTTTCTACATGATGCATTTTATAGAAAATTGTCCAAGGAATTTGATTAATGAAAAATGTTGACCCTCAAATGCCCCCTTAGGTAATATTTTAACGTTTTAAGTATTGAAATTAATTTTTGTCCATTTCCTTTTATTTTTATTTGTTTTCTTTTAGCTCCATCGTGTTCCCCGGACAATTTTACATAATAACCCATGCAAACATCAAACTTAAATGAACTGTTGGCGAGAAACAGCGATTTTACTGTAAAAAGTTTGATTTTGCGCAGCACTCAGAAGTACATGGCGTACTTTTCAACAAAAAGTGGTGAATCCCGCATAGTTCGATTTTTTATGTGAGAAACTTATTTCGGATTTGAATTCATAGGACAGAGTGGTGCGCATAATCAAACTTTTTTTCAGTAAAATCGCTGTTTCTCGCCAATAGTTCATTTTAGTTTGGGGTCATCATTGATTATTATGTATAATTGTCCGGGGAACACGATGGTGATAAAATAAAACAAATAAAAATATAAGGAATCGGTCAAAACTGAATTTTAATAACTAAAATTTTTAAATATAATATAAGGGGGCATCTGAGGGTTAAATTAATATTTTTATCAAATTCCTTGGGCAATTTTATTTAAAATGCAACCTGTAGAATGTCTTTTGGTCAAACAGTTGCAAAGTTATGATTAAAATAAAAAAAGTGTTCTAGAAAATCGTCAAAAAGAGGGTGCCAAAAATAGAGGGATGGTCCAATCAGCACCAAACATGGAATTTCTGTTAACTATCGATAGACGAACGTTCCCTAAAAGTTTGGTCCAAATCGGTGAAGGTGAAGGTTGACCTGGAATGACGCATATTGCAAATTATTAAAATCGGAGTTCTCTCGAAAAAATATGGTATTTTGTATACAGTTTTTAGTACATATTTGACTACGTCGGGACCCGTGGTTTAGGGGTAAGCGTGATTGCCTCTCACCCAGTCGGCCTGGGTTCAATCCCAGAAGGTCCCGGTGGCATTTTTCGAGACGAGATTTGTCTGATCACGCCTTCCGTCGGACGGGGAAGTAAATGTTGGCCCCGGCCTAACCTAAAGGGATAGGTCGTTAGCTCAGTCCAGGTGTAGGAGTCGTCTCCCTGGGTCCTGCCTCGGTGGAGTCGCTGGTAGGCAGTCGGACTCACAATTCAAAGGTCGTCAGTCCGAATCCCGAGGTGGATGGAAGCAAAGGTGTGAAAAGAGGTTTGCAATTGCCTCAACAATCAAGCTTTCGAACACCTATTTCGAGTAGGAATCTCGCAATCGAGAACGCCAAGGCAATGCTGTAGAGCAAATAATTTGATTTTTGATTTTGACTTTGAAACTTCAAAGATTTTAAAAAATATATTCATAGTGAAAGCTTTGAAAATTTAACATGATATGAATGAATTAAATAAATTAAGAAAGATCTTCAACATGAGCTATCGGCCATTATCGGAGATTTACAGTGTTTAAGATCTTTACTGTTATTGTATTTTAACGCTGTCAAATTATCTTAAATTTAACGGTTGATTAACTTCGGCATGCTTAGCTTACAGTTTTTTTTTTTATAAATAAGAATTATAACCTCAACCAGAGAATAAATGAATGATAATATATGGAATAAAAAATCTTTTCAGTTTAATCTTAATTTTTATTGGTAGAAATATTAATCCGCAGGTTTTAAATTTCTGGGCAAAACTGAAAAATAAATAACACACTAACGGTTGTCATGTAAATTTAAAATAAAAATTGAAACCACGGAAGAAATTTGTATTTTGAGATGTGTCAAGTTGGCCATCCATACGCACCGTAGATTTTTGTAAATTGTTTTTGAATCCTTTTCCGCTTAGTCCATTGAAAAAACTTTCATTGTGGTGTAGGTCAATTTCCAAAACTCCATTCTTAACTTTTAAAGAAGGCATGGCTCTTTTTCAAATTTTTGACCTTCTAAATGACAATTGCTCATTTTTTCATGATTTCACAAGTGTCTATTCTCAGATGACTCAAAACTTTGTCAATAGTTTTTTTTTTATATTTGGACAGTCTTTATAAGTTTTAAGGGAAAATTCTAAAAGATCTCTTGAAACTTTAAAAATGAACTGCAAAAATATTGTCAAAAATGTGAATTCAAAATTGTGAAATTTGAGCCAAAAAGATTAAACAGGCCTATTTCAAAGTGTCAACGTTTTTCGAATACCAAGCGCGAGAAAAACTCGTTTTTCACAGATGGAACCCAGAGTTAATGTAACAAACGGAAATTCGGTACATCAAAAATGGCTTGACTAAAACTTATCAAACGATTAATCACACAAATATTTCATCATCAAATCAGACCATCATCAGACCAACGCATCAAACAAAAAAACAACATCCACGGGAATCTCCTCCACACTTCGCGAACTTTTCACCGTGACGACATCTCACAACGACCTAGCGCACACTTGCCAGGCCAACGCGTCCCTCACTCATCGCGATCAATCGTGTTTGATTCGTGTTTCGTCAGCACTCTACAGTCTCTACCGCAGCAACGTTTCCGCCCCAGCCTAGCCTAGCTGACTACGGTGCGGTGACTGTTCCTTAGCAACAAGGAACCTCCTCAACGCATCACGTCGAACCCCGCGCGCGCCAAGTGACCAACGGTTTTTGCCTTCGCGTTTGCTCGTGTTTTGGGATTTTGCAACTTCGTCGACGACGGTCTTCGTCATTGGCGTGCGTTTCTGCTGGTGCTCACCACGCGGTGGCGGTTTTTGTCGTGGTTGTTGCTAATCGAACGATTGCTGCACGTAGTCTTGGCTTCTCAGGAAAACCACGTTTTGTGCTCATTTTTTTGCGGTGGTGAAATTGTGCGTACGGAGTGACTTATCGGTGACGAGCTGGCTTATCAGTAGCGTGAAGCCACGTGGACTACCTGATGAAATTCCTGCCATTTTGAGTCACGTTCAACCTGGAACGAAACTTTGCCTTCAACAACGTATGAGGAAGGTTCTTGACGGGTGCATACACCTTGAACAGGCCGGCCGGTGTGTATCGTGTAGCAGCCTGATTAATTTTAATTTTTCCCGATGAATCACCACTATGAATACATTAGTATAATGTTTTGAAAAACACACGTGAGTTCTCATTTAACCTCTGTACTTAAAGCGTACTAGGGGAAGTTCACCTAATTTCCTTTATATTTGAGGGTTTTGTTATTTATTTTTAGCGTTTTTTGGAGGTCCTAGCTATATTTTAACAAATTTCTAATTTTATAGGAGTCGTTATTGGTTGCAGGTATACAAAGCAAAACAATAGTGGATTTTTATTTTAATAAGAATCATACAGAACTTGGCAAAACGAATTTTTATACTAACTTTTCCCTCTAAAAAAATTGTATTGATTTTCCAGGTTTTTGAGACTATCACTAAGTGCATGTTTTGAAACTTATCAATCAAATCGAAAATACAGCCCAGACTTGATTATCCGAAGCTCGATTATCCGAAGATTTGTATTGGAATCAATTTTTTTGCGGCCCCATTTTAGTAAAATTTGAATGTTTGATTGCCTTTAAAAATTACCAAATGCATTTTTTTCAATATTTCATCACCGCCATTTCGGATTAAAAAATTCTAAATCACCTCAGAGAAGTTTGGAGACCATACTGCACGACAATCAAAAATAAGACAACGGAAAGTTTTTTTTTCGTGATTCGATAATCCAAAGATTCGAATATCCGTCGTGAAATTTTTCCGAGGTCTGGATTGTATTTCATTTTTTAACTAGGCTAATGGTCAAATTTTAATAGCTTTTTCTGGCTTTACAAAAGCAATAACCTATGTAAAAATAGCAAGATCATTATTGTTATTAAAAAAATATCGAAATAAGTCAATTCCACCTTATTAGTCTTTATTTTGTACCGTAATTATATTGCCAATTTTTAAACAATGTTTTAAACAAAAAACAAATTTTCTGATTTCAAATAAACATTGCCCAAATTTGAATATTTAAAAGTTTTCTAATTGTTATAACATTCTTGAAATAACCCATTATTACTTATGAAATTTTATAAATTTAGAATACTAAGTAAGCGAGAATTGTCCGCATTAAATCATGTTATGGAGTTCTTTTAACTATAAGGAGAGGAACTTTATTTCAAGATTAATTTTCCAAATCAAAAAGTCTCCAAAATTGAGCATGGCATTATATTTTCAGACTTTTTCGTTATTTCATGGTGAATTTTGTTTCTTTTAGGCTTTTGTGATGCTGTGAAATGACTGCTTGATATATTTTTTTATTTATCAAATTTAATTGATTTTGAAGATTTTTAATTGTGCTTTACAAACTGAAAACACCAGATTTCGGTAGAAGTATACCAAATTTGACATTAAAATGCATTTTACACTAGATCAGTTGTTTTGCAATAATTAATTTTCAAAAAATTAAAGATTTGACGAAAACGAAAATTTTAGCAAAAAAAACTTTAACATCCAAAATTTTCAAACATTCAAAAGATTTTTAAATCAACTCAGCATGTTGCTAAAAGTGATTCTGAACGCAGGGAAACGCATTTTAAATCGATTTCAGCTGATTGATCTTCAATTTCCATTGCACAGTGGTCCAGATCGCAAAATTAAGTGGAAAGCGGATTTTCCGAAAAATTGTGAAATTTTGGAGCTGTGGTGTATTCAGAAGAAATGTTGTAAAAAAAGGGGCAACTTTTGGTTTGGTTGAAAATTATGGTGGTTCACTATTAGGGTGATTTTAGAAATCTTACTTTTCAGAAATATTTTTGGGATTTTTTCTGTATTCTAAAAAATTGTTGGGCTTGCCAATACAAGCAACTTTGTACAAGACACCAAAATTTTATCTTGTATTCTACGTCTTCTACGACCAAATTCATACACCCAAAACTGGCAGCGCTAGTCCGAGAGAATGATGATCTCGAGTCGAGAGTACCATTCACGGACGCAGAGAACACAGCTCGAGATGGGCGATAGAACTATTCTCTCGAGGTTCATTTAATCTAATCTAATCTAATCAGACCCTAGCGCAGCCAATCTTTCGAAGGGATCCTGGAGAGTGCCTTAGGTTAGATGACGCCTAGCACTCTTCTTGTCATTTATTAACATTTGTAGTGCGCCATTGCATTAGAATGCAGTGAAACATCACAAGCGTTAAAGCGGCCAGGCCTACTGCGTAAAGCCGTATCGCAGAGATGACTCGTAATTGGGTTGAGTTTGAGCACTGAGTGTTCGAACAACAACACAATTCTGAATCGACAGGGGAGGAAGAAGTGTGGGGACACACCACCATACGCTCCGAGATTTTGGTTGTATTCGTTGGGAGCACCATGCTAAGAAGGTTTGGTACTCCGGGACCCTCTGGGATGGGACATTGTATTTCCACGAATGTCCTGGACACTATTTGCCGTGGTTATAGCGCCACAACTCGCTCTCTGTTACAGTATTCCTAATTCCAGTCCACTCTTACCAAGTCGTCATGGCCTAGTGGTTAGCATTTTTGCTTACCAATCCAAAGGACGGAGGATCGAACCCCGCCTCGAGTGACTTTGATTTTTCGTTCATATTCATCATTTCAAATTTATGTGTTCTTATCTTTCTCGTTGGGAGCAGATGGGAATCGAACCCAGAACCATTCGCTTACAAAGCGAACACCGTAACCAGTCAGCCACGGCCGCTATTCTCTCGAGGTTCATTTGCAAAAAAAGTTCATCCGTCAAGCAAAAAACCAAAAGTGTCGACAACGGGAATCGAACCAGAGACCTTTGACAAACCAATCCAATGACTCAGCTGCCTCGGCCACCACAGCTTGGTGACCAAGGAGAAGTCAAAAGTCGATGTATGACACTTGTTGGAGATTTATTGATTCAACTAACGAATGAACTCATTTGTTATGATGGTGTGAATTGGTACCATTATTCTATCGATTTTGGCACTGAGCCCTCAATAAATTTTGAGAGAACGATTATCTCGATTCTGAATTTTGGGTGTAGAAAGCATCTGAGCAAACTTTTAAAAATCAGTTTTTTAACATGGTAATTCAGGGTTAAGTTTTAGAGAAAAGTGATATTCGAGGCACTTTTAGAGCTCTAAAAAACAAACAATTTTATTTTTTGACAGGTCAAATTGGACTTAAGGCTAAAAGTTACAGCCATTTTTAGGTAAAAAAGATGCAAATTTAGAGCTTTAATATTTCGAAAAGGTGCAAGCCAAATTTAAAGCACTATGTTGCATTTCAAAGAGGAGATTCAGCACTACAAACGCTGAAAAAATCTTAGGAGTGTTTTTCTTTGAACTTGAGATATCTTCATTTGAAAAAGTCTAATTTTCAAGGGAAAACCATATGGGACCACCCTAACGAAATTCGAAAATTTTCCAATTATATGTTTTTCCTGGATTGTGAGTCCAGTGCGCGGTCCGATTGATCCACACAGGCAGACAGATCCAGTTTTTTTTAAATACATGACAGGAAACTATATAAAAGCAAAAAGGCCTGCATACAAAAAAAATGTGCTAAAAAGCGCACTATAGTACACTATTTAATAGAAAAAACATTTTGCAACTTATCGCATTTACTTTTATTTTAAGAATTTATTTTTCGATATATTTTTTAATTAAATTTGACAAAAATCGAGTCTGGATAAAAATGATAAATCCTGAGAATATATATTGTCCATTAATTTCATGATCGATTCGACCGTTGAATGCAGACTGAGTGCGCTAGCCGTGATCGTCAATACGAAGAGACTGTCAGTAAACGCACAGGAAGTTGAAACGAACAAATGCCGAGCTCGACACTCAAGCAGACGAGCAACGCCTCCTGCTCTTTCTTTTTTTTTCTCTCTCTCTCTTTCTCTTTCGCTCTTTCTTGCTTGCGCGGAGTTGCGTGGTGACAGCAATCATGTGAATACAGTCATGAGGAAGGCCAGCAGGTCAGACTTTGCGTTGCGCTCATTCGTTCGTGTATCATCGGACTGAAGCAGAATGTCAAAGTCAGGTTGACGAAATAAATGCGAAATGAACTGAGCGCTTCAGTAACAATTCACTGAAAATTTCAAATATTTACAAGCCATGATTGACAAAACTTTGTTTAATCAAATCAAAGAACAAACGGATAAAATCCGTCAAAATAAATTTGATGTATCAATGACTATGGTTTTGAGCCTGGACAACAGTTGTATTTATTTAAAAAAACTACAATTTACAGTTTCCAATCCAACGCCAAGCCCCGCTCCTCTACCCTTCAGTAATCACATGTGAACCTGCGCCGAGCAGTTGTTTTTCCGTTCCGCAACCGAACCCGCACTCGTCCGCCGCCGTCCTCGGCGCAATCGATGACTAAGCGTGACACCGGCTCAAGTGACTTGCCGGATTGGCCTTGTTTTTCATTTTTATTTCTTTTCTTTTTTTTTCGTTGTTGTTTTGCTTTGCTGTGCTGTTGATGTCTGCGCTGTTGTTTTTCTGCTCCACAAACGAGCCTGAGCCGTTGAATTAATTTCAACCTGAATTGAAACAAGTTCAAAAATAAGTCTGATAGTGGAGTGCGGTGGCGAGCAGGAAGGTCCCCAAGGTCAGGAGGTCCGCCGATCGGCGGAACGGTGGTCGGTGATGACTAAACCTTTCCTAGTCGCGCGCGAGTTCGACACGTAGACACCTTGCCGCTGCAAGTTCAATAGCGATGTCACAGTACATCAACCATAAACCCTAAAGATGTGCGAAATTATCAGGACTTTCTTGTTGACGTCCAATTCCTGCCCTCAGTAAATGGGTCGTCCATTGCTCTACTCGCAAATCATCACGTCGTCGCCGTCCCTCGTGTGTGAGTTGAGCTGCATTCGAGGTTTGCACAGGATCGCGTCCAATCGCGTGATGCACAGATCTTCGTGACGTAGCCCGCTGTTGTTGTAGCCAGAAGGACTACGTGCCTCAAACGTAGTAATCAGCATCGGTTGTAGTACACAACCTGTTGTTGTTGCTGCTGCTGTTGTTGTTCGTGTTTCGCGAACAGAGAGTAGCAGCCAGTAGTAAATTACTTCCTTATCGACACGTACCGGGCCTGGTCCAGTGACGTCGACCCGCGTGTAACGTAGCGCGAGTGGTAAGAAGTGCACCGGCAAAGATGATGCAATGTTGGGCAAGGCTTTCGTGACGAAGGCTAGTGAGACTGAAGAGGTTGGTCTATTTGTTGCAATTCAGGATGATGAGAGGGGGATTTAGCGCACATTATTTTTAATTGGGATGATGAAATGGGTTTAGGAAAGGTTAGAATCGGGGCCACCCCGCGTGGTGACGAGTGTTTAGAACGGGATTGGAAAACATGTTGATGCTTGTCGATTGACTCGGCAAAACAGTTTGCAGGGGATTCAGTTGATGAAATATACAAGTTCAATTTCGAAAATCATTTAAACATTGCAGTGAATCTTGGCTTCACTAGAAAACGATGACCCGGGCAGACGGTAATAACAAAATTAATAATATTTCAATAACAAATCCTGTTAAAATAACAAAAAGTGTTATTATTTTATCCTGAAGTTCAACTTCAAGAAGAAAAAATAATAACAGTTTCTGATAAAATAACAAGATTTGGTATTGAAGTGATATTATACTGAAAATGTTTAATAACACGCTAATAAAGGGAAATGTTATACATTTCAAAAACTCTCCTAATAACAAAATTTGTTATTCGTTCGGTATACTGAATTAGAAATAAAATTACCATAAATCGCACAAATGGAAAGATTTCTAAGTGTCCATAACACAATCTGTTATTATTTTTTCTTTTGTTAAATATGTTTAGATCTTTGGGATAATTTTGTCTAATTTCGTCGGGGTCATTATTTTGGCCATGAAATAGGGCCCTTAAGCTAAAATTATTCTGAAAAGTTTAAATTTTGAAAGTTGATTTTTTTAATTATTTGATATACCCCCTAAAGGACTTTGTTTAAAATGGTTAGAACTATGGGATAAGTTTGACCATGAAATGAATCGAAGTAGGTTGCGCGGCAGGTCGGACGCAAATTTTTCTGCTCGTGTCATTTTTATGAAATTTTTCTGGTTTTTTCTATCTGTTTGAGTGAAAACATAGTAATTCGGACGGTTTGTGAATGTTGCAGAACCTGGTGCGCGCCCGTTGGAAGAGAAGAAAAGTACTTCGTCTGCGCCGGAAAGGGATTGTCTAAAATCGCGTTTGGAGCAACTTTCTGCCGGATGCCGATAGCCATCAAGTCCTGGTCCAAGATCGTATCGACCCTTGAGGAGGCCCAGTAGAAGCTGGCCAACGTGTACAAGTGCATGGAGCTGTCTGACAGGAACATCTCGGAGGGACTGCGGGAAAAATACTGCGGACGGAGAATCGGAGCAACTCAAGAATGAAGCTTAATTTTCTGAAGACTCCGTTGTTTGGTGAGACCTTTCCTTTTTAATACAGGCAACTTTTTCATTCATTCTGACATATTTACAACTCATTGAAGACAAACCACGCCAATTTAACTATATACGCGGTAGGGTGTCCCCTTAGTCGTTCGCTGTGAGTTGTGGATTGCCTGCTTCTCTAATGAAGGTTCGGCTGAGGGGGCATGCTTATTAATTTCTCGTCGCTCCATACCCTCAGTGACGTGATGGGAGCAAGGGCGTCTATGCGAAGTGTCCCTACACCCGCTACAAATTTCTGGCGCTTGGGGAGGGAAGCGGGAAAATTTTTTGATCTATGCGCTGGTATTTGTAGCATTAAAATTCGTGCAAAAAAACTTATGCACGTGGGTGTACAGATTACGGAGTAAAAGATGATCGAATTGTTCACCTAGCGCTCACATGTGTTCCAGGACCAAGTTGCCTGCGGGTATGGGGATCATACATACATACATACATAACTATGGGATAAGTTTGACCAATTTCGTCAGGGTCATTATTTTGGCCATGAAATGGGGTCCTTAAGCTAAAATATTCTGAAAAGTTTAAATTTTGAAAGTTGATTTTTTTAATTATTTGATATACCCCCTAAGGGACTTTGCTAAAATTGGCTAGAACTACGGGATAATTTTGACCAATTTCGTCGGGATCATTATTTTGGCCATGAAATGGGGTCCTTAAGCTAAAATTATTCTGAAAAGTTTAAATTTTGAAAGTTGATGTTTTTCAATTATTTGATATACCCCCTAAGGGACTTTGCTATAATTGACTAGAACTATGGGATAATTTTGATCAATTTTGTCGGGATCATTATTTTGGCCATGAAATGGGGTCCTTAAGCTAAAATTATTCTGAAAAGTTTAAATTTTGAAAGTTGATTTTTTTTTTATTATTTGATATACCCCCTAAGGGACTTTGTTTAAAATGGTTAGAACTATGGGATAATTTTGACCAATTTCGTTGGGATCATTATTTTGGCCATGAAATGGGGTCCTTAAGCTAAAATTATTCTAAAAAGTTGAAATTTTGAAAGTTGATTTTTAAGGGATTATACCAAAATTGGCAAACAAATCTTTGTTATTAATTTTTGTTATTTTAACAACTAATCCGATCATCCCCATAACATATTCCGATCTTCTCACAATATCAAAAACTGACCTTCCCAAGTTATTTCCGTCTGCTCGGGGATATGATCTGAGCAAATTGCAGACTGGACTTCGTCATGTTAGTGGGACTTACACCACGCCAGGAGAAGGAATTGGAAGACGGGAAGTTTCGATTGTCCACTTTTTTAAGGGGATATAGGAAATTTTCACCAGAGCTGTTGAGTCGGAAAAAAGAGTTCTGGAGTTGAGGTTTCACGCTCGAAGTCTAAGTCAATCCCAAACTGAAAATCATTAAAAGTATTGACCAAAATAACCCTTCAAAATTTTGCAACAATCATCACCAAACTCGTCAGCTCGTCGCGTCAGCCCTCGATCTCCCAAATCCAATCTTTCCAGACAGATTTCCCTCCGGGGCTCCCAACCCAACCATCGCTCGTAGATTCTAATCCTTTCAAGCTTGTCAAATTGATCCAACTACCGACGACGGCCGACCCCGGTCCTTCGCCCGTGATTGATCGCCGTCCTCGTCGTCGCCAGTAGTTTCATGCCCATTTCACAGATTAAATTTTCCCCCGACAACCAGATTATGCACATTTCTTGCGTACCTGTCGAATTAGGATTTGCCAGTTTTGCCGCCACGTCCCGAGAGCGGTCATAAATCATTCCCGCCGAAAGGACCTTGGCGAGACGACCGACGTGTTCCGGGACGTGGGAAAACATCGATCGGACCCATCCGATAGGCTTTCGAACGTTTTTTTTTTTGCTTCGGGATTACAATTTTACAATTTTATGGCATCAGCTGGAAAGAAGGAAGAAATTTGTCTTGTGCCCTCCCTTGGGTGGAAGAATGGTTCCGGTTGAGGGCTGGAATGTTGTTTTTTCACTTCAAAACTGCTGTTCTGTGAAGTATCGAGTACACAAAGAGGAAGGACCGGCAGAAGGTCTTCCGGAGGAGGTCATAAAAAGAAATGCAGTCGACTCGACGGCGAAGGTGATACTCTGAAGGACGTATAATTAGAATGTTTAAGCTGTACTAAAACGTTCGGTTTTTCAGGTTCAACAATTTTCAATTACAGTCCAGACTCGACTCCCCGAACCCTCGATTATTCGATGTTTCGATTATCCTAAGTTCGATTATCCAAAGATTTATAATTCTTATATAATTTATAATTCTCTACCAACTCACACGAAATCGGGAAAAGTTGCCCCGACCCTCTTCGATTTGCGTGAAACTTTGTCCTGATCACGAATCTGAGGTCCGTTTTTTGATATCTCGTGACGGAGGGGCGGTACGACCCCTTCCATTTTTGAACATGCGAAAAAGAGGTGTTTTTTCAATAATTTGCAGCCTGAAACGGTGATGAGATAGAAATTTGGTGTCAAAGGGGCTTTTATGTAAAATTAGACGCCCGATTTGATGGCGTACTCAGATTTCCGAAAAAACGTTTTTTCATTGAAAAATCACTAAAAAAGTTTTAAAAATTCTCCCATTTTCCGTTACTCGACTGTAAACATTTTTTGAACATTTTTTTTACGAAAAAAAGTTTTGAAAAAGTTACTTTTTGCGTTTCTCTTTGTCGTCCGTGTCTGTTGCGGGTGACCATGAACGGCCATGATCGATGACGACCAACTTTTTCAAATCTTTTTTTTTTTGTCGCCACATTTCTATCTCATCACCTTTTCAGGCTGCAAATTATTGAAAAACACCTCTTTTTTCGCATGTTCAAGAATGGAAGGGGTCGTACCGCCCCTCCGTCACGAGATATCAAAAAACGGACCTCGGATTCGCGATCAGGGACAAAAGTTACCCCTTAGGACAAAGTTTCACGCAAATCGAAGAGGGGTCGGGGCAACTGCTGTGTGGGTTGGCGGAGAATTACCCTTATGAAAGTTTTAATCGAATCGCAAAAAAAAAGAAAAAAGAAAAACGAATATTTTTTTAATTTTTTTTCTTTCTTGTATTACACATCAGATTAGATTCCTTGGATCAACGAGATTTTCTTTTAATTTACGTCTTTTGAAACCCTTAGGACCTTATTTCTTCTCAATTTTTAACCTTTTAAAAGCTGAAATAATTTATTATTTTTTAAAGTAGTGGGGGATTTTTACTATTTTCTTTAATAATCAAAATTTATCAAACGATGGGAATGTTTTTTGATGTATTTTGATAGTGATATTAGATTGTTTAAATTATTTTTAAAAACAAAAGCTGATATTATAATACTGACACACTCAAAAAGTGAAAATTTCTCGGTTCCCATAATACCAAAACACTATAATTTACGGAAGTCAGAAGGGAAGTGGAAAATGTTTTTTAGTAACCCAATTATATATATTAAAATTAATGATTTAACAGCGCATGCTAATTTTTACACTTATTTTTCATTTGATTTTTGAAGCTAAAAAGTTTTCTTTAGTTCGCTTTTGTTCGAACTATTTTACATTTTATTTTATTTGAACAACAAAACAAGTTCATTGTTATTGAACCAAAATGTTAATGAGACTTTATTTTTCTTCGACATTTTGAATGAAAACCCAATAAAATATTTGTTATCGTTTTCATTTCACTATCATTTTCAACATTTGAATCAAATTTTACTTTTTAAAATTTTTAAATTTGACTAGGACTATTTAAGGCCGTTGCAAATATTTTTTGAAGTTTATGTCCCTCGACTCTGAGCAAAGTCGAGGGGCGGGGGGCAAGAAAATAAATAAAATATAAAATTGAAATAACGAGCCATGGTTTCAACATTTTAAATGAAAAAAGTGTTTTAAAATGCATTTTACACCTGTCCAGTTGTTTTGCCATCATTAGTTTCCAAAATATCTAAGTATTGACGAAAATTTTATTTTTTGCGAAAAATATTTTTTTGCGGTGCTGTACATTGGAATTTCATAAAAATGCAAAACATTTTTAAACAAGCCCAAACATGCTAAATATGATTATCAATGCAGAAAAAAGCATTTAAGAATGTTTTCAGTTGATAAGACTTCTATTTTCATGGAAATTTTGAAGTTTTTTGGAAAATTATTTTTTTGCCCTCTGATTTTTCAGACCAATTGGGGGGGGGGGCAACATAAACTTTGAAAAATATTTGCAACGGCCTAACCAAATCATAAAAAAAATCTTAAAAATTTCACGGGAAACGACGGCAAAAATCATAATATTTTAATATAATAAATTTCTGATTTTTTAATCAAAGATAATAAAGAGAAGCAATATTCATTTGATCTTGGTGAAAACAAGTATGATTTTTATTTGTATTATTTAATTCAAAGCAATAACCTGATTGCTTACTCCAATCCTTGTATTCTCGATTTAGATAAAGTTGACTGTATTTAGTGAATTAAGCAATGGCAAGAACTTTTGCATTTAATCTGAAAAAAAAATCACAGCAGTTTTTTCAGCCTTAAAAACCATTTAATGTAAAAATAAAAAATAAACAGTTAATGCAATTTACAAAAGTTTTGATTGATTTTTTTAATGATCAAATAAACATTTAGATATAATATGTGCATAAAACATATCGATCAAAAGCCAAATTTATAAAAATTTAAATATAGTTTTGGAGAAAAACAACTGCAATAATATTTTCTTTTGCATTTCATGATAAATTATTAATTTCAAAAATATTTTTATTTATTTTTTTACTTTATTAAGGTTTTTATAGAATTCAATTTTTATTTAATATTGTGACAATTTTGTTTTTAGTTTTAATTCTTTTTGAATTACATAAAAAGGCACTGTGGATGAAATCTCGATATTTTTTAAATGGAATGGTCCTGTAAGCTATTGTGTTTCATATGCTTATATGACACTTAAAAAAACTCTAAACATTTTAGGTTTAAAGTAGGCCATAATAGTAGTATATGCAACAAGTTGCAAAAAGAGGATTTTTTCAGCACAAGTCGTACATTTATCCAACGAGGTTTACTGAGTTGGATAAATACGAAGAGTGCTGAAATAATCAAGTTTTGCAACGAGTTCCATACAACATTTTTTGCAATTCCAAAAAACACACACTGAGTGGAATTTTACGTCAAATTTTTATGTATTTTGTCAATAAATCGATTAAATCAATTTTTTTTTTAAAAGTGTTACTTTTCGAAACAAGTGTTGAAAAGTTCAACTTTTCAGCACCCATTTGAGTGCTGATAAGTAGATCTTTTCAGCATTTATTTTGAAAAGTGTTGCTATTCGATTCTGTTATTTTTGGTACAGAAAAGTAGGCTATTTCGTCGTTCAAGAATGACAGGAAAAGTAAGTAGTTTTTCGACGGAATTGCAAAAAAGCCTATTTAGGTTGTATGCGAGTTTCAGAACCAAAATAAGTCAGAATAAGTTTAAAAATGTTAGTGGAGCTAGTCATACAAAATGGGCATGTGAATATTCAAAAATCTGTGTCTTGAGAAGGAATCTTCCGATCTATTTCGTGCCATGGACAAATTCAAAAATCAATGGACAAATTGTAGGTTATAATAAGGACCTTTTAGGAAAAAAAGGACCAACCAAATTTACTTTTTTTTATTTGACCTTTTTCACTAATTTTTTAAAGTGTTTTAGGAAACTTAAAAAGGCACGCGGTATTGATTATTTTTTATTGGTTCGATTGTCATCAGACAAAACAGGGGCATGACTGAATATTTCTATACAACTTTTAAATCATATCAATTTATTATTTAAATACATATACCATTTAAAATCAAAATAATTCTGCAAAAAATAAAACGAGTTTGGATCAATAAGATGTTAGATTATCCAAAATTAGATTTAATTAATGGCTTTAAATAATTGAGTCTGGACATCACTTTATATTACAATATTTTGAAAAAGTATTTAGATCCAAACCTCCAACATGCCTAGCACGAGACAAACAATGCGATGACAGGAAAAAAAATGCTGTTTACGCGTCGAAACGTTTTACAGCCGGCCAATATATCAATATAAATGTGCGTTCTTCTACTTTTTTTTCCTCTCTCCATCAAACGTTTAGTGCTTCGCAAAGGTATACCTTCGGAACGAAGTTCCCTTTCCCTTTCTCTGGCAGCAGCAAGCCCGCGCGCAACAGAGGAGAGAAGCAAAAAAAACGCTCAACAGCAGAAGGCAGTACACCACCACCACGACCATTGCCGATCGCGCGCCGATAATGTGTAGCAAAATGCTGGCAGACGTTTCTACAAATTGGAATGTCTGCGCGAGGATCACGTACAGCACAACTGCAGGGAGAAGTGCGATGATGGTTGTTCGGTTGCCAACCGTGAGCATTAGCCATAGATAGAGAGGAAGGAAAGAAGAAAGGAAGGAAGATCAGCTGAGCGTGGTGACCCTGTTATTGAACGCTTCTCCTCTCTTCGTGGAATCATTCGCAGGGGGGAAACGAAGAGCAACGGAAGTTGATAAACAGCCACTTTTTTGAATGTTAATTTATCACCGCAGAACATGAATGCACTTTGCACCGGTTGGAAGGTTTTAGGTGGCTTGTGGGCTTGTTTTTTTTTCGGGTGATCCAATAAAGGAAGCAGCCGGCACATCATCGGTGAACACTGCGGAGGCCGTTACGCGCTGAAATTATGAGGGAATGTGCTTTTTATTTAAATTTTTGAGGCTTGCTTGAGTGCCGTTTCCGTTAACGAAAACAGTAATTAAGAAAGAAAAAGTATTGGCACAACATTTTGTAACTAAATGAACAATTTTAAAGCCAAATTAACATCTCAATTTGTAAATAAGCTACTTTCCGAAATATCGTTAGAGGCGACATATTTCCACCTCAAAATAGAACTGCTCTGCATCCAAGTGTCAATTTGAGAAGAACGATCTCCCAGTATAGGTGGACACGCAGCAGTGGCACATTTTGGAAGACAGATTTATGGCGTTACTAATAAACTGTTACAAAATCGTTCCCCTGTCGGTCGTCATCGATTGATAGCCTCCCTGATATATATGTGTCAGCAAAGCAGTTGTAAATGAAATGTGTTATTTTATTTTATTATTGTCTTTTATTATTATTTTAAGGCAAACATGTGACCTTGGTTCACCAACAAAGTCTTCAAACCATTTCAACATAAACATAAAACAAGTTTTATAAAAACAATTGTTTTGTAAGAAAAACTAATTAAAATAAATGTAACATTTTTTCAAAATTAAACTTCCATAAAAAAAATTATTACAAAAACTATAATTCTAAAACTCTTTTTTTTATTTCCATTTTTTCTTGACTAACAGCAAAAAATACGATTCTATATGTTAAAACTATACTGTCTATTTAAGCATCAAGGGATATAGAAATGTTGAAAAATATGTCAGAATAAGGTGGTTGCAAATATGCCCTCAAAATCTGCACATTTGAAAAGGGCCAAACATTTAATTATATGCCCTTTCAAAATGAATGACTTAACAAAATGATATTGTTTTCTAAAAGTTCGTGACAATTTCAGGGATGTTTGATTTTTTAACATTGAAAATCGTACCATTAATTGCTAAGATATCGATAAACCAGAGGTCCAATTTTCAATGACTCTTAGAAAATTTTGTAGCAAATTTTCTGAACTTTTCTAAAAAATAGTTTCAGAAGTCACTCATCGTCACTATTATTAAAATCCGAAAGACTGCAAATATTAAGCTGAAATCAAACTTTCGGTGGCTTTATCTTGAAAACGGTGTCCTTTATGTAAATTGATTGCAACTTAAATTACACATAAAGAAATAGATCACAAATGTTATCAATAAAATTTCGATTTTATCCAAAAATCTCTATTTTTCGAAAAATCATATAGCTCAAAAGTAGCGGGTTTTTGTCCCCTAAAACATATAAAAAAAACTCGATAATCAAAAATACGTACATTGAGAAAAAAGTATATAAAAAATCGGCAAAAAATCCTTGTACCTTTTTTTTCTGAACAGTCGTCGTCGACAGACACCAAATTGATCAGAAAAGTCAACAAAAAGTTACATATTTTCGAATATTTACGTTCCAATTTTGTATGGACAGCTATGGGTTATTTTTTTGTCTAGATAGTTGTTGAGCTAGCCAATCCGAGCCACTTTATCGAAGACACAAAATATTTATCTCGTAATGTACTACTCCTAAGACCAAATTTAGAGTTATAATTTGGGCCAAAATTTGATTTTATTTTTACTTTTTGGCTTAATTTTGAGGGCAGAATAAGATTCAGCGGGGAAAATTATACATAGTGGAAAAACATCGACAAAGTTGCATGGGTTGGCAAGTCCAAACACTTTCTAGAGGACAAAAAAGGAACACAACAATATTCTTGAAAAGTTATATATTCAAAATCACACTAAAAGTAAACCAACCTAATTTTCAACTAAACCGAAAAAGCCCCTTCTCCTTTGCATCTTCTGAGAACACCACAGCTCAAAAATTTCACAATTTTTCGGGAAATCAATTTTCCGCTTAATTTTGACATCTGGACCACTGTGAACTGAGAACTTGGAGTGTTTAATAAAGTACTCCAAAAGTTGTGCTATAAAAACGATTACGGTCATAGTCCAGAAGGTCATAAAATTAGGGACCTACATAGGGAAACGAAATGTTCTGGGAGAAATTTCCAACACCCAAAGTCATTCAAATTTAAGGTTGAAAAACTTGTAGTTTTTTATTTATATTGGCACTTTTCTTGTACCAAATAAGCACAAACAGAATAAAAACTACCAGATTATTATCAACAACAGTTTTACAATACTTGTAATTGTTTAAGCCTCGTTTTTTGCCAAAAATATTTTAAATTGATTTCAACCTTGTTTTTGCATGATCTTGTTGCTTGATTGGAACCCCTATTTGACAGTTCGATTGGAACCCTGAGAGTGACATTTCGCCTCTCCATATAGGCTCTCTACATAAAATAGGTGTTGTTTGAGAGAAAACTTATCATTTTAATTCATCACCGTTTGATGTTTTTGGATTGTTTTCTAATGGGACGAAAATTAGCTTCAATAAAGTTTTTTTTGCTGTGAATCCTGTTGTTGTTATATATTTCATACAAAAACATACCAAACAACCAAATTCACTAAAATGGCTAACAATAGATCTTACAACCTGCTTTGTACAATCGACTGGTACAACAACTTTTTTCCAAACAAAAATCTTTCACAATCCAGCCTAAAATTCTCAAAACGTTGCAATTATCTATAACTTGGTATTTTAAAATCTAATAGATTTGCAGTTTAAACTAAACATACAAATCAAAAGTAATGGAAACTTTGGAGAAATGCTCGTATGTTTGGCAGGTTAAGCACTTGTACCTAACTCCATCCAATTTGCTGATTTTCCCTTTTTGAGCAACGTACACACAAACGACAATTTGTTGGATGAGTAATGAAAATACTTTTCCGATGCGGTATAAAATTTTAATATCTGGCAACCCTATTCAAAGTTATGAGAATTGTTTTTTTTTTTGACTAAACGCTGCAAAAGTATTAAAAATGTAAATCGGAAATGTTTAAAAACATGTAAATTGTTTCTTTACATCCTATCTAAATAAAATTAATTTCCAACCCAAATTGCATCAAAATTCAACTCGACACACGACGGTAGCTGTCCAGAAGCGGCGTCAGTCGTGTCACATCCCTAGGGCATTTCTTCCATCACACCACCACAGGTCGAAGCCAGCGGACTAATATCGAGCACCCCGGCGCAGCAATAATTTATTGATGGCATTGCATCATTTGATATGCAAATTCGTTCCGAAAGGGCCTCGGAGACTAAAACTGCTTCCACACCATCGATGACGGTTTAGCAGCAACAGCAACCAGCTAAAATTCCGCGTGAAAGTACATTTACAAACTACCTGCTGCTGTTGTCAGTGGCGTTGCTGACTGCTGCTACTGGGTGCCGGACTGGTTGCTAGCTGCTGGCGAATCGATGGCGAAAGTTTTGAAAAAAACGTTGTGGTTTTAGTATAGAGGAGTGACTTTGGTTCAATTTAAAATGTTTCAAAAGTGTTTGTTTTAAACAAACTTAAAAAAATGAGAAAATGTTCTCACTTTTGAATTGTGATGATTAATTTGGTCATATTCACCCCACCCAAGTGTTACACCACTCATATATCGATTCGAGCTGAAAATTTCAACAAACGGAACAAGCAGCTGACGAACAGCTGCCTGACCAGAAACTGCCAACACCACTGGCACTGTTACTAAACACACACACGCACACAGACACACTTTCCAGTTTGCCGTTCGAGGCCATGTTCGACAACATATCTCATCATAATCATCGTCCCGCCGCCGCCACCAGCACCGTCGACAACCCGACGACGATCGGCCCTAGAAGAAGAACGCGCGGTGCTCGTAAAAGTTGTCGTCAGTCGCCAATGCCACACATGGGATGAGCACAGCTCGGATGGCGAAACCAAGCTCTTTCTCTCCCTGCCGAAATGGTCGTCGTTTTTCGTCGTCGTCGCCGCGCGCTCCCTTTGATGATTGATGAACGACCGCGCGAAATGCGTAACGGTTCCAGCAGAGCAGTTCTCTAGGATTTCGGTCATTCGGTTTTTTTTGTATTTTTTAATCCGACTGAAACTTTTTTGGTGCCTTCGGTATGCCCAAAGAAGCCATTTTGCATCATTAGTTTGTCCATATAATTTTCCATACAAATTCGGCAGCTGTCCATACAAAAATGATGTATGAAAATTCAAAAATCTGTATCTTTTGAAGGAATTTTTTGATCGATTTGGTGTCTTCGGCAAAGTTGTAGGTATGGATACGGACTACACTGGAAAAAAATAATACACGGTAAGAAAAATTTGGTGATTTTTTTATTTAACTTTTTATCACTAAAACTTGATTTACAAAAAAACACTATTTTTAATTTTTTTTATTTTTTTAATGTTTTAGAAGGCATAAAATGCCAACTTTTCAGAAATTTCCAGGTTGTGCAAAAAATCACTGACCGAGTTATGAATTTTTTAATCAATACTGATTTTTTCAAAAAATCGAAATTTTGGTCGTAAAAATTTTTCAACTTCATTTTTCGATGTAAAATCAAATTTGCAATCAAAAAGTACTTTACTGAAATTTTGATAAAGTGCACCGTTTTCAAGTTATAGCCATATTTAAGTGACTTTTTTGAAAATAGTCGCAGTTTTTCATTTTTTTAAATTAGTGCACATGTTTGCCCAGTTTTGAAAAAAATATTTTTGAAAAGCTGAGAAAATTCTCTATATTTTGCTTATTTGGACTTTGTTGATACGACCTTTAGTTGCTGAGATATTGCAATGCAAAGGTTTAAAAACAGGAAAATTGATGTTTTCTAAGTTTCACCCAAACAACCCACCATTTTCTATCGTCAATATCTCAGCAACTAATGGTCCGATTTTCAATGTTAATATATGAAACATTTGTGAAATTTTCCGATCTCTTCGAAAAAAATATTTTTGGAATTTTCAAATCAAGACCAACATTTCACAAAGGCCAAACATTCAATATTACGCCCTTTTAAAATGTTTGTCTTGATTTGAAAATTCCAAAAATATTTTTTTCGAAAAGATCGGAAAATTTCACAATTGTTTCATATATTAACATTGAAAATCGGACCATTAGTTGCTGAGATATTGACGATAGAAAATGGTGGGTTGTTTGGGTGAAACTTAGAAAACATCAATTTTCCTGTTTTTAAACCTTTGCATTGCAATATCTCAGCAACTAAAGGTCGTATCAACATAGTCCGAATAAGCAAAATATAGAGAATTTTCTCAGCTTTTCAAAAATATTTTTTTCAAAACTGGGCAAACATGTGCACTAATTTAAAAAAATGAAAAACTGCGACTATTTTCAAAAAAGTCACTTAAATATGGCTATAACTTGAAAACGGTGCACTTTATCAAAATTTTAGTAAAGTACTTTTTGATTGCAAATTTGATTTTACATCGAAAAATGAAGTTGAAAAATTTTTACGACCAAAATTTCGATTTTTTGAAAAAATCAGTATTGATTAAAAAATTCATAACTCGGTCAGTGATTTTTTGCACAACCTGGAAATTTCTGAAAAGTTGGCATTTTATGTCTTCTAAAACATATCAAAAAATAAAAAAAATTAAAAATAGTGTTTTTTTGTAAATCAAGTTTTAGTGATAAAAAGTTAAATAAAAAAATCACCAAATTTTTTTTTACCGTGTATTATTTTTTCCAGTGTAGTCCGTATCCATACCTACAACTTTGCCGAAGACACCAAATCGATCAAAAAATTCCTTCAAAAGATACAGATTTTTGAATTTTCATACATCATTTTTGTATGGACAGCTGCCGAATTTGTATGGAAAATTATATGGACAAACTAATGATGCAAAATGGCTTCTTTGGGCATACCGAAGGCACCAAAAAAGTTTCAGCCGGATTAAAAAATACAAAAATTAAAATTGAAGAAAAAAGACCGATTTCGTAGAGAATTGCTCAGCAGCGTTTTTCGGTGATGGTGGTACTATAATTCTTTTAGCTGGTGTAGTGGTTATGGTTGATCAGCTTTGGATGTTCTGATGGAATGTAAAAGCTCATTATGATCATGAAATAAACGTCTATGAAAAAATAAACATTTCATTGTATTTTTATAATTTGAATTAAACTTTGTCCATGCTTTTCCAATGTCAAAAGAAGCCATTTAAAATCACTATTTGTTTATTTGTTACGCTAGAAAATAGAATGGTGCAAAATCTGATACCGGAGATATGAAATTTTGAAAAACATGATATAAATATAGTCAATCAAAATTTCAACAACGATTTTAGTTTCAAAAGCAAATTTGCATTTGCAATGATTTTCCAATTTGATTGATAAAGTGTACCGTTACATTTTAATGTGAAATTTTTATAAAACTGTTTTTTCTTTGCAGTATAAATTACCTCATGAAGAATTCATATTTGAAAAGCAGCAAAAAATTGTTTTGGAAGAACTGAAAAAAAATCATACATTTCTATTTTCTTTTAAATTATTGACTGCTGGTTACTGAGATACAGCATACTAAAGTTGAGCAATTCTCTCAGATTTCGGTAATTCGATTTTTTTTTGTATTTTTTTAATCCGGCTGAAACTTTGCCATGCCCAAAGAAGCCATTTTGCATCATTAGTTTGTCCATATAAATTTCCATACAAATTTGGCAGTTGTCCATACAAAAATGAAAATACAAAAATCTGTTTATTTTGAAGAAATTTTTTGATAGATTTGGTGTCTTCGGCAAAGTTGTAGGTATGGATACGGACTACACTGGAAAAATGATACACGGTTAACAAAATTTTGGTCATTTTTAAAATATATTTTTGTCACTAAAAGTTGATTTGCAAAAATCACTATTTTTATTTTTTTTATATGTTTTTGAGGACATCAAATGCCAACTATTCAGAAATTTCCAGGTTCGCATTCGCATTCGCATTCGCATTCGCATTCGCATGGAGATGGTGATCTTAGCGGGTTGCAGACTGGATTTCGTCATGTGTATGTGATGATTGTCCAGCCCAGGTTGCTTAGAAATTGATTAAAGGGAATTAAAACCAATTCTACTCGAACAGGACAGGCAGCACCATGAGAGCCATCCATTGCCGGCCGCTCCCATCTCCACCATTCACCGGGGCAGGAATAAGGATTAGGAGCATGGGAAATGTTGATGCTTGACTTACTTAGAAAAAGGTAGCGAAACCGCAGGCTCTTTTTCCCAACCCTATTGTGGAACTCGATCAAATTGACCGTTTGACCAAATTTAATTGAATTTAAACAACAGGGCTGCGTAAGTGTCGCGTGGAGTTGGTAGTTGTGTGGGGTAAAGGTCTGGAATTCGCCCTAAGCAAGCGATACGACCAGTGGCATAGATGAAATTAACGGATAACATTTTATTCTCAAGGCAGGCAATCGGATGCTGCTGTTGAGACAATTCCCGTTTATTTAATTTTCCATTAAAATTTTAAAGTATGTTGTATTAATCTCAAAGCTCAGATGTTGCTGTTGAGAAGATTCCAGTTTTAAGATTTTTTGAGTCTTTTTAGTTTATTATGAAAATATTATTCTCAAGGCAAGTCATCAGATTCTGCTGTTGAGAGATTCCCGTTTAATTGTTGAGGAAATTAATTTTGGAAAGGTTCTTTCTTAGACAGCCGGCTGTGGAAAGATCGAACAAAATCAAATGAGATTAAGAGGTGATCATTTACACTCACTTGCTTTCACATAAAGGGGTCATCCTGCTGAAAACTAATTCAATATAAAAAAAGACTGGTTCACAAAGAAATTTGGATGTGTATTACTTTGTCCCCCTTTTTGTTCAAGATAGTTCACAAGTGGTTAATTTTGGAGTCGTTATTTATCAGTTTAAAATTTACGTCAATTTCAATGTTCACTTCTTTTAAAAGAACGAAACCTAACAACTTGTTTACACATTTTTCTAGCTCGAAATTAATTATGATTTCACTTTATCTAGCCAACTATTCAGAAATTTCCAGGTTGTGCAAAAAATCTTTGAGCGAGTTTTGAATTTTACTGATTTTTTCAAAAAATCGAAATATTGGTCGCAACAATTTTTGATCTTCATTAATCCATGTAAAATCAAATTTGCAATCAAAAAGTACTGTAGTGAAATTTTGATAAGAGGCACCGTTTTCAAGTTAAGACAATTTTAGGTTAACTTTTATGAAAATGGTCGATGTTTTTAATTTTTTTAAATTAGTGCACATGTTTGCCCACTTTTGAAAAAAATATTTTTGAAAAACTGAGAAAATTCTCTATATTTTGCTTTTTTGAATTTTGTTGAAACGACCCTTAGTTGCTGAGATATTACCATGCAAATATTTAAAAACTGATGTTTTCCAAGTCTCACCCAAACAACCTACCATTTTCTAACGTCGATATCTCAGCAACTAATGGTCCGATTTACAATGTTAAAATATGAAACAATCGTGAAATTTTCCGATCTATTCGAAAACAATATTTTCATAAATTTCAAATCAAGACTAACATTTCAAAAGGGCGTAATATTGAAAGTTTGGCCCTTTTGAAATGTTAGTCTTGATTTTAAAGTCCGAGAATGTCCACTGAACTGCACAGATTTGCTTAAAATCTATTTGTCTAGCTGGGACTATTTGACCTACTTTTTTTTGCAACGACCTGACGTTGCAAATATTTTTCAAAGTTTGTGTCGCCCCCCCCCCCCCCTTTCAAAGTTTGTCTGAGGGCAAAAAAAAAATTCTAGAAATTTCAAAATTGAAATCTTATGAACTGAAAACAATCTAAAATGTATGTCCGGGTACTTAGCCGAATGGTTGAGCGATCTGCCTTTCAAGCAGACGATCAGGGATCGAATCCCGCCCGGTCACCTCACCACCGATTTTTCGGTGGCAACCAGAAACCCCTGCTCCCTCTGGGGGAACAGATACTCGGTAATTAATTACCACACATACACATGCCGCTCCCCCCACTACAACAACTAGCGGTGGGTGAGTGGAGAATGGACGGGAAGATGACCAACCAACCACACCACAACGCGTGAAGGAAGGAAGGAAGACTCTTCCAACAAGACCCACAGGAGATCATCAACATCCATCAAGACGAAGAACAATAGATCTCGGATCTATAAATAGGCGCACGGCTCCGTGATGGCAAGGCCGATTGAGCCAGTTAGGGTATAGGTTAAGATAGAGGACAAAGAATAAAAAAAAAATCTAAAATGCATTTTTCTACATATTTAGCATGTTTGGGCTAGATTGAAAATATTTTGAAATTTTATGAAATTCCGATGTACCGTAATCTGGGGTGAATCGGGACTACAGTCTGAATAGGGACAGCAGTTTTTAGAGCACTTAAAGCTTTTAAATTTGGTAATGGATGTACACATTTTGTTGGCCTGAGTCTGTTCTAACCAAAACCAACCAGAAAAATCAAAATATTATACTCGAACATGGTTAAAACTGCTGTCCCAATTCGCCCCATGTGTCTCGATTGACCCCAGTTTACGGTACAATACCGCAAAAGCTTTGCTTATGCAAAAAATATTTTTTTCGTCAATACATGGATATTTTTTGGAAATTATTGATTGCAAAACATATGAACAGGTGTAAAGTGAATTTTGAATTACTGTTTTCGTTCTGATGTTAAAACCGAATGTTAAATTTAAATTTTTATTTTTTTGATATTTTTTGTAATTATGTATTCTACAACTTTTTTTCATTGCAGATTTTAAATGTTCAGGTCGCAATCGTTCAAATTAAAAATGAAACATGATGTTCATCCATAATGAATCATATTCTTGCTTGTATTTCAATATTGGCTGACTTGTTTGTGGGATATTAGAGCAAACATGGGTTAGGGTAGGGTAGTCATCAATGAGACACTTTTGGTTTTCAACTTTCAACGATTTTTCTAATTTTTTCATCAGCATGTTTTAATGAGCTTTCAGTTGCATTATCATTCTTCTAATGTGTTCTAACATTGACAAAAATATGAGATCGATCCGACATCTACAGCCAGAGTTATTCAACTGTCTCAATGTAGACGCACTTGGCAGGAACAATGAGACACTTTACGAAAATCAACATTTTTCTAGCAAAACATCATGTTTTTGTATTGTTCCATTGCAGGTGACTTGCCTTGAACATTTTAGAGCAATTTTGCCTACATGAAACTTTTTATAACAAAAGTTACACTAAAAAGTATTTCAATTTTGTAAAATCCATATATTAATACCAAATAACTTTGTATTTTTGGTTAAATGAAGTTTAAACTCTATAAATATGCCAAAAATCACCTTTAATTCATGTTTTGAAAGATTTCCATCGATTTTGAAAAGTTTATTGAAGAAAAATCAAAGTGTCTCATTGTTACCCATGGGCTGAAATGAGTGGGGAACAATGAGACAGCCCTGGATTCTGAGTTTATTCTTAATTTTGGCCAAATCTAATGAAAGGACATTGTAGCCCAACTTAATCCCTTTAGAACGTCGAAAGACATTTTAAGAAATATTAGTTTTGGTGTAAATGACAGCCTAGGAGCGAAAAAGTTTTTTTTTGTCCATAATTTACTTTTACACCCCAGAATCAAACATTTATGAATTACTTTTCAAGGGAGCGTCCATAACCAAAGCCACTAATATGGCAGACGTGTATCCAGTAGACACACCTTTCCCCCAAATATGAGCCTGATTGGTTGAAACTACGACTTGTGAGAGCCATTTAATCATTGTTCCCCGTGTCTCATTGATGACTACTCTACCCTATGTATTTTATGTATGACAATTCGACAATTACAGCAAGAGTCCTGTTGTTGCTCAAAAACCTCACCTTCACTCGCGAGCAAAAATCAGACACGACGCGAATCTGCTCAAATGAATCCCTACATCAATCGCTACTCAATATTACTCTCTCAATCGCTACTCAATATTCTCTCTCCTGATCTTCCTCTCACTCTAATCGGTAGATATGCCGAATGCGCTAAGTCGCTCAAAGCTGATTCAAAATAACCTGCGAGTTGCTGTGTTTGAAACATTGATTCGATTGCTTGAAATCAGTGTCACCAAAATCAATGACATACAGTCCAGACTCGATTATCCGAAGGCCTCGGAAAAAAATCACTCCGGGTAATCGAATCGCGATTTTTTAGGTTGTCTTATGCGCCAAAAATCGCCGTAATATCATATTGAAAAATGCATTTTTGATTTTAAAAGGCAACCAATTATTCAAATTCGATTAAAATGGGGTCGCAGAACTCGAAATTTATGTTTATGTAAAAATATAAAAAATACGACAAAAAATTTGGCCATGATTTGATTAATCGAAGTCGCATACAAATCCTCGGCTAATCGAACTTCAAATAATCGAAGCTACGGATAATCGAGTCTGGACTGTATTTGAATGCAACTTCGTCCAGGTAAAATTCAAATTGTCGGCAAACTGTGGTAGTGCAGGCCAAACAAGTGCCACGCTTGTTTGCTTCGCTCCTATTTATGAACTTTTTTGTGAGCTTTTCAATCTTTTCTAAAGTTTTATTAAAGTTGTATCATAACGGTTTTAATGATATTATCTGAGAGGGAGAAAAAAGTTCCGGTTGAAACATTTTTTTCTTCCAAAAAAATCCAGCTTAAAACTTTGGTTTTTAGAAAAAAAAAACGATTTTGGAAAATAAAAAAAAATGTATTTTTTGTGAATTGAAATCAGCAAGCTTTCAAACAGCTCATTAGAAATTTGTATCTGAATTTGGCAGTCCATTTGAAAAAAAAAATGCTTAAAACTATGAACTTTTGACCTAGATTTAAGTTTTCTGTAGTGAAATATTGTTGTATTTTCAATCATATTTGTTTGTTTGTTTCAAATTTAATTTAATTTTAATATTATGATAATTTTACGGTATCATTTTGATTCCAATTTTTAATAAAAAGAACTCTGCTCTAGATCATGACTACTCCTTAGCAACAGACGCTGCACATGAAAATTACTCACCTGTTGAAATTGCCTTTGCACCAGCAGATGTGCCAATGATTCAGCGCAAACAAAGTGAGTCTGTTATCGGGCCTTGGAACGATTAATCATCTGGTGATTATATTGATGATATTCATGAAATTTCAAAACTTAGAAATTGTTGAAGTCTCGACATCATTATTTTTTTATCAGCCATCAATATGCATGGCGACCGCTTATTTTTATGGCCAGGTCTCCTATTCCTAAAACAACAGTTTGGTAGGATCACTGACCAGACTTGAAACCAAAAAAAAAAAACAGTCGCAAATCGTGCGTGCAATTAGGTATCAGCAACGAACCAGACCAACAACAAGGCAGCAAGGAGCCAACAGCAGCGCGGTGTCTTTATCGTATTATTGCAACGTATCCTTATTGTTGATCTTTGCTGGCCTTATCGTCGCCTGGACTTGCCGTCGATGTCGTGTTCTTCTGGACTTCTAGCTGAAGGGTACACGGAAAAAATCATCTCAAGACTTGTTTCAGCTACATTAATTTTGTTTGCATGTGACTCAATAGTTTGAGAGTATGATACTAAGGGTTTTCTCGATGCAAGATAGTGAGCAAAAGAGTGACGCTCTTTTCTCCAAATCTCTCCGTTTTTTTTTGCTATGCTCACGCCGCGTCGAAGATAAAGTAAAGTTTTGCAAACTTAAGAAATATGAAGAAAATGTGCTGACGAAAAAATAGTTCAAAATTCAAAGAATAAAAAGTCATGAACGGATTTTTCCGTGTCAGGACTCCTTTCCACCTAGTTACACCTCTAAAGGTGAGAGCACAACCTGGTGCGAGAACGAGGGGGTAATGCGCAAAGTAAACAAATATCCCCTCGACAGGGAAACGACCTCCAGGGGAATTGCACTTTCTTCTTCCAGCTTCACTATTTCTCCAAAAGGATCAAGGAAGCTACAGCCGGGACAGAAGACACAGTAGAAGAAAGTAATAGCGACACACACACACGCTCTGCTCCTCCCAGGTCTCTTACCGCAAAAAGTACCTGCCCATAATTTTATTATTTGTTTATTTTTATGGCCATTGAGACCCCGGGTGGTGTCAAGGTGAGACGGAACCCCGAAGCCCTGGCCACCTCCCGGTGGGAGAAAGGAGACAGTGAAAACAAAAACGAAAAAAAACGAATCCCGAAAAGAAAGCAACAAGGATCAGTTTCAAGACCGTCATTTGACTCGGAGACGACGGACCTCTTGGGAAAGATTGCCGTCTCAGTCTGTCTGCCGGGAGTTAATGACGGGAGTCCTGGCCAAAAAAAGACTCCGTTTCTGGTTCCCAAATTGGAGTGTCGATGGAAAATTTTAGATTTATCGATGGTTTTTTTTTCCATTGTCCCCGAATCGAAGAAAGGATCTTTGTGACGTTTTACAATTTACTACTCGATAATTGCTTTATGGGATACTTCTGTAATTTTTTGCTTCCCTTCATGCTACGCAGAATGTGTGTACTTTTGTCATCGCACAAAAAGTGACTCACAGTTCTTTCTTTCTGCTAGACTTGCTGCAAGCTAATCGTATGCAAATCAATCAAAGCTGTGTAATTATTCAAGTCTGCGCTAGAGGCGAGCAAAAAAAAAACCCACAAACAGCCGATAGTTTAATTTATGGCTGACCCAGGAAATCGTTCCGCAAAATGGCTCACATTACGGAGTCCTATCAAAAATCTGTGACCGTGAAAACCCGACTCGAAATCGCGGTGTGAGTCAATTTTGGGCGAGAATTTCATCAGTTTTCAGTTCTGGCCGGGAAAGTGAGAGTAGTTAATGATTGGAGGCAAGGCTGATGAAATTCTAGGTTGCATCAGCTGCATTCTGGCAGTGGGTTTTGCTAGACGTGAGCAAATATCAGGAGTTCATTCTAGAACAGTTAAACACGGTGATAAGGAATCTGTTTATTTTGAGATTTTAATGAATGCAGGTTATTAAGCATCAAATCATTCATTTTGAAGTTAATTAAACAATGATTGAGTACCGTAAAACGGGGCGGCTTTGATAGCCGGAGTGACTTTGATAGGATTGAGATTTTTCAACAAAATGAAGAGTACAAATTAAATACGTACAAAATGTTATAGAATCATAAAACGAAAAACGAAACTATTGGCACTACGCCCCCCGGGGCATGGCCTTCCTCTAACGTGGGATTTCTGCTCCAGCGCCTCTGACGAGACAGGAGAAACCGGGACCGACGTTTTACTTCACCATCCGATAGAAGCTCAGTGGATAAGGCGGGAATCGAACCCGCGTCTCATAGCATCATCGGGATCGGCAGCCGAAGCCGCTACCCCTGCGCCACGAGACCCACTAGAATCATACTGACCGTGAAAGAGAAGTGTTCAAAGTACCTCAAGATGAACATTTCAAAAAATTGTGAAAAGTTTAAAAAGTTAGTTGTTTGTAATTAATAAAATGTTGATAAAAAGCATTATTTAAATCTTCAAGTGTCATGATTTTCTCAATGAACATGATATTGAATCGGAAATTGGAATGCACAATCGGATTTTTCAAACAATTTTCCTCTAGGAAAAGGTAAAACAATTTTGTTTATAATAAATGTCATGTGTTTTTGAAATATAATTAAAAAACCCGATTTAATATCACCAGATTCACCTCTGGTGATATTAAATCGGGTTTTTTAAATATATATTATATTATATATTATATTTAATTATAGAGCCTTTCTAACAAAATGATGAAACTCCGAGAAATATATTGGTGCAATTAATTTTTCAGAAACATAATGATACCAACCAGTGAGAACTTTACCTAAAGCTTCGAATCTTTTTAGGCTAAACCTCAAATGCCACTTTTTTAAATTTAAGAAGTACATTACTTGTCACAAGATATTTCATTTCATTTTATTAGGTTGCTTTAACAATTACATTGGTGCAGTTGTTATCCTGAGCTGAGATATGGACTACCTTTCAACAGCTGATTTGTTCAAAATGGGGAGAGAGTTTACTGGTACTAAGGAAAACGAATTAGACAGAGAAGGAAAAAAATTGCAAAAATAACATTCGAAATAGCTCGCAAGATATTTAAATTTAATTAAGAAAAAAATATTGGATTGACATTATTAGAAAAAAAATAAAGGGTACTCAGTCTATAATGTTAGTCTATGATTAACTTAAAAAAAAAATGTATCGCTATTGCACTTTGCGAACCAATTATGAGAAGCCAGAAAGAACACTTTCACGCGCAGCGTAAAACGCGCAAGCGTAAAAGCGCTGGCGTTGAAGCTTCGACTTGACTTGTCGAGCTTTCGAGCGAGAACGAGCCGGGACTTTGAATTTAATGTTCAGTATATGATTTTGTATAAATCCAAAAATTTAATAGGAAAAAATAGGGTAAAAATCAGACGAAAAATACTAAAATCGCTATATCTCTGGAGATACATTTTGGAAATGCTTCAAAATTTTTGCCCAAGCAGTTTATGGCGCATGTTTTCGAATGGCTTTTTGTTTGAAACTGAATTCTTTTAATTTGATAGTGTTATCTGTGAAATAGTCCAAAAAATACCTCTAAAAATGGCTTTGACCACATTTACTGGTCAAAAATTGTGAATCGAAAAATAAAATGTTCGTCTCCGACCCCACGGCTACAGAACTGACTTTTAAAATTGTGGGTTTTACGAACGGTTTTCCAGTGATGGAAGACACAAATTTTTAAGAGCGGATACAGACATCGCTCATGTATTTCAGAAAAAGAGCTCTCAAAAATCAGACTTTGAGTTCCGGGTTTCGGGCCAAAATTCAATCGAAAGAGCGCATCTAAACCTTCAATTTAGTAATAGGATTTTTTCCTGGGACGAATCCTCGCCGTGCACGAATTTTTTTAAATTTCTGAAAAAGCGTTTTTCCAAAAGCAAACCTTAAACCTTTCTTTTGTAAGAAAGGCAAAAAATCTCCAATTTTTAGACAATTCCAGTTGAACAAATTCCTGATTCGAATTTAGTTTAAAATACATAATAATTGATAATTTAATAAACAAAACTAGTTTTATCGATTATCAGAAATTTTTTTGAACAATTTTACCAAAAATTTACATTATTTTGTTGAAAAGCTTATTACTTAGTTAAGTAAATATAACCATTGATTTTTTCTAGAAAACTATGCCAGCAACCTTAGTAATGCTATTTTGACGAAAAAATAAAATTTGAACATCTTAAATCTGATTTTAACAAGAAAATGTATGACTATCAATGTCATCTCGGAATTCAAACATAGATTTTTTAAGTAACTATTTTTTAAAACGTTGTTTAAAAACTTTTTTTTTTCAAAAATTGTACATGGACTTTGTGTGGTCTACCCCAGCACATGTTTTAAAAATATTAATCTTGATAAAAATGTAACCAGTTGGAAAATATTACAAAAATAAATTTAAATCCTATCAATGTCACCCCGGTTTATGGTATCAACAAATATTTGTGCTTGATTTGAGCTGATTTTTTTTTGTGAAGAATATTTAGAATGGAAATACCTGGCAAACTGACAAAACAATATATATTGAACTCCCAAATATTTTTTAAAAGAATTCCTTATGTAAATGGAATGCTAAAACTCAAAAAATATGTGCATTGCAAATGTTTTATTTTATTCACTTTTTAAATAATTAAAAAAAAGATTTGAGCAATTCTCAACGAAACATGCCGATTTCGACAAAAAAATTCCATACAATACTCAAAAATCTGTAGCAGTCAAAAAGTTTTTTTAAAGTGTATCCATGATTTTCATTCCTGTTTTTTTAAGTTCAGAAAATTTCCTACAATTTCGTCTAAGAAGCATTAAAGATTGGACCACTGGTTGCTGAGATACAGCGGATAAAATAAAAAAGAAACAGTAAACATATGTTTTTGAAGTCTTACCCAAACAACCCTCTATTTTCTAATCTCGATATCTCAGCAACTAACGGTCCAATTTTCAATGTGAAAAACGAATTATTCGTGGAATTTTCTGATCATTTGGAAACTAACATTTTAAAAGGGCCTAACATTTAATATAACGCCCTTTTGAAATGTTAGTAAATCCGATTTTGCATTAAATATGTGGTCCAAAATTTTTAGAACGGGATTTCATTTTTTTCCAATATTTCATTCTATTTCAAAAAAAGAATCATAACTCGTCTGCAAAATTTTGGTCCATACTCTTGTATGGCGATGTGGGGTTTTGTCGTCTAAAACATATTTATAAAAAAAATCATAAATGAAAAAAATATGGGTTATGAGAAATTGAAATTTTGTGAAAAAAATTAAATTAAAAATAATGTTTTTTGTTCGTGTGTCTATTTTTCTAAATTATCCTTATCAATACATATAACAGACACCAAATCAATCAAAAAAAATCATTGAATGGTTTCAGATCTTCGACTATTTATCATTTTTGTATGAACAGCTGTCAAAATTGTATGGAGACTTTTATGGGTGAACCAATGACACAAAATAACTTCTTTGATCATAGGGAAGGCCCCCACAAAGTTTGAGCCAAATAAAAAAAAAATATAAGTAAAATCCATTATGGCTCAGCTGCAAAATAACTGCTGCAAAAAATATGTTGCCATATTAATAGTTCCAATACTTAAAAAAAACTTCCAGAAGCTCATGCGAGCTCAACATTTGTCCCGCGTATCGAAAAAATTGAACACGACTGATATTGCTTGCTTTTGAAAGAAACATGAAAAAGAGGCAAAAAATTATTCTTGATTTCCCAAGTAGTTTTTGAAGACCTGCGCTTGTTAATTGAATGCTAAGATTCAAAAATATATGAGCATTGCAGATGTCTAATTTTTAACATATTTTAAATATATCTATGAAAAATGATTTCTGTTTTTTTACAATTTTGAAAATGTGATATTGAACCATCAAAATGAATGCTTTCTATGTTTAAAATATATTCGGCTGTGTTCAAAGCAATATATATTAATAATTGTTAAATTTAAAAGTTTTGGTAAAAATCACAAAAAAATTGGCGTTTGTCTCAATAATTAAGTATGTTAGTTAATAAACACATTATTTAACATTTGTATTAAATAAACCAAATGAAATTCTTGAGCCTAAAGATCATACAAGAAAATAATCTTATGTGGAATTTGCTGTTCTCATTAATAAGTATAACATGATTAGAAAGTTACTCATAGACATTTTTTGAGTCTGATATCAGAGTCAGATTATTTCCAACAACCAAGGGTCATGATTGCTCCAAAAAGACTCATTCACTCGCGAGCACAAATCGAACGCGACGCAAAACTGCTCTGATGTGTTTCTACCGTTTGTCACTTCCACACCAATCGCTACTGAATACTCTCTCTTTTGCTGTCCATATCACTCAAATCGGTACAGGGATCAGTCTCAGAGAGGCTGATTGCGCTATGTCGCTCAAAGCTAACTCAAAATAGCCGCCGATCGGCTCATTTATTAATCGGCTTCAAATCGATGTGATTTCTGACTTTGAACCGAATATCTGGAATCTTGCCAACAACTAGGGGAAACATTTGAAAACAATGTTAAAATAAGAAAAAAAAAAACATTTGAAGGAAGGGAAATCTTTGGCCAATAATGGAAAATATGAACTCAACGAATCAATTATTCAATTTTCACCTTGCTGTAACTTTTTATTACTCATTCATCAAGCCATTTCCGTTAAATGAACGCGAAATGTCCCTTAAATTCAAATCACTTTGCCCTTTTCCAACAAATTCAATTACCTCTCGGAGAATGAAGCCAATTACATCTGATCCAGTTGCTTCAAAGCCTCACCTCACAACCGGCAGTGGTGGGCTCGTCCGGGGGCTCTGACATTTGGAGCCCAAAATTTATGAGCCCTGCAAGTCCTAACAACAGCGCCAGCCGTGATTATCCGCATCTGTCAATCTAATTGTCTAATCCCCGGCGCTCTGGCGCGGGCTCTTAACGACTCACTACGGGTAGACGACTTCTTGCCACCGTCCTGTGCCTCTACAATCTAACGTGCTCAAATGTCACGATCTTAATGGGGCCTCCTCCATTCGCCATTTAGTCGAAGTGCACAATATGTATATTATGATCTCGTTTGGTGGGGGGGAAGTCTTTGCTAGTTGCAGAACGATAAAGAGTTGAACAAAAAAATGAGTCCGAAATGGTTTGGTGAAATAAAATTTAACTCAATATTTGCCATTTCTGTGCGGTTTAAGTGGCTTGGCATGCTGCTTAAGCAGAGTTACATACCCATTAGGTCAGTGATGTGAAGATCATTGCTCAAATCTTGATTTTAAAATTGTTCAAAGCAAGCATCAACAACTATAAAATTTCCATCGCTGTAAAAAAAAGTGCCGAGCCCTTTTCCGCTGTGGGTAACCAACCACGAGCCACCAGCAACAACCAACAATCAACCAGACAGACAGTCAGAGTGGCATATACGAACATTATTTCAGCTTGGCCAGAGCGTGTGGCACAAAGTATCATTTGAGGCTGGCGAGGTTTGTGGAAACTTTTAAGGGGGCCCCATCTACACAGTGATGTGATGTGGTAATTGTTACTTTGTTCTGGTTTGTTACGTGTAGCTTAGCAAGTTGTTACAATTTTGAAAAAAAATATATGATTTTCGGTTCAAAGTTCAGAAATCACTCACTCATCTCCGAACGAATCTTTACCGACTGAAGCACGCAACCATTCGTGAGCAAACACGACTCGCTAGTTGCCAGCGACTTGGTCAATTGCCTCGCACAGCGACACAAAAAATTCGTGAGCTTCTGTGCCTACACCGTCGGTCGACCACACTCACAAACAAATATGCTCAGAGAGGAGAGAATCTCACAAATTAGCAGCGTGACGCTTTGCTGGTCTGCACTACCACAGTTTGCCGTCAATTTGAATTTGGCATGGTGGAAACTGCTGTCAAATGTGTCTTTGATGTTCTGTTATCAACAAAATTGCAAGCAGTTTAATCAATGATCAAAACTAAACTGATCGCAGACTATTTTGAGTCAGCTCCGAGTGACATAGCGCAATCGGTCTCTCTGAGCCATTCGCTGTAGTAGCCGATTCGAGTACAAGAGAAAGAGGGAGCAAAAGAAAGAGTATTCAATAGCGATTGGCGTGGAAATGACTAACGGTAGAAACGGTCATAGCAGTTTTGTGTCACATTCGATTTGTGCTCGCGAGTGAATGAGTCTGTTTGAAACAATCAAGACCCTCGGTTCTAATAAAAAATTGTTGTTAATAAAAAGATAATAATATTTAATCGAAGTAAAATCAATTCAAGTAATGATCAAATTTATTTGACATACAGTTGAAGTAATTTTCAAAAAAATTGAAAATATTATATGATTTTCGTGACATTAAATCTTTTAAAACAATCATTATTTTTTTATCGTAATTAAAAGTGGTATTAAAAATTGATCGAAAACATTTCCAACTTATTTATTTTAATATTATATAAGTTCAAATCACATTTTAATTCGATGTAATATTCAAAACAATTATAATTTGAATAATGCTGAAAATTTGAAGTTTTAAGTGTTGAGAGCAATTTCTGCTCAAATCAGGACTTTTTCTGGTATTTTTGTATCTGGATCTCTCCGATTTCTATGAAATTTTGTAGACAAGTCATCCTAGGCTTATACAAGCCTTTTTTGTGTATTTTGATTCAATTGCACTCGAAAATGATGTTTGAGAAGGGCGTAAGTTATTTGAATAGGATTGTATTTCGTAATAGTAGTTTAACTAACGTACATTTAACCAACGAGGTTAACCGAGTTGGACAAATACGAAGAGTGCTGATAAAATCAAGTTTTGCAACGAGTTCCATACAACATTTTTTGCAATTCCGAAAAACACCCATTGAGTGAAATTTTAAGTAAAATTTTCATGTATTTTGTCAATAAATTTTAAAAAGTGTTGCTTTTCAAAACAAGTGCTGAAAAGTGTTGTTAGTCGATTCTATTATTTTTGGTACAGTAAAGTAGGCTATTTCGTCGTTCAAGAATGACAGGAAAAGTAAGTTGTTTCACAACGGAATTGCAAAAATTTAAATTACTGTATCTTGAAGCCGTTGCATCGTATCAAAAGTGGTCTAAGAGAAACTTGTAGAAAATTGGACGAGCTTACTGAAAAAAAATACACTGAATGTAAAATGCATGCAATTTCTATGAGATTTTACGATTCATAAACCATAAAGTTTAAATTTGGGGTTATTTTAAAAAAAATTACGTTCAATTTTTTTGAGGAAATAGCCTAATATGTTACAAAAAATCTCACGAGAAATCCGGGATGGTATGTATCAAAACCATTTACTTAAACTGTTTTTTCGAATAGTGGTTATTCCTCAATAATTTTGAACAAAAAAAAACGTGACGTCACGTCTCAAAAAAAAAAACGTGGCGTCACCTCAAAATTTAACTTTTAAACTAAAAAATCTAAAAAAAATATATAGAAAGGGCATGCATTTTTTCAGATAGTCCGTCAAATGTCCTACAAAATTGTCTTTGACCACTTTTGGATATTATTCAACGGCTTATAAATACAGTAATTTTTATATTACGAAATACGAAAATGTTTAAATAACTTACGCCCTTCTCAAATGTCATTTTCGAGTGCAACTGGCTCCATATACACAAAAATGGCTTATTTAAGCCTAGGATAACATCTCTACAAAATTTCTTTGAAAACGGAGAGGGTCGAGTCCAAGTACCAGAAAAATGTCTGATTTGAGCTGGAATATCCCTTTATCATATTATTTTTTGTCATGTGTGTGTGTGAAACCAACCAAACGGGACCACGCGGCCGCTTCTTACAAATTGAGTTGTTTCCATGTATTTTTAGATCTACATTCTATACATGCAAATAACTCGCATAGGCATTTAGAAGGTGTTAGCTCTGCCGAGCTTCGGTGACCCATTTCTACGCTGGCTAGCCGAGCGCGAGGTACTTCAGCTTTATCGACAAGCCCCGCCCTGAAGAACGTTTGAATCAATCGGATTCAAACGTTATTTAGAACTTCTGGACCCTTGTCAAATGGACAAGGACCCTTCGCGTATATAGTTGGTAGTAACAGTATTCCTAATTCCAGCTGTAGATCACCAAGTCGCGATGGCTTAGTGGTTAGCATTTTTGCTTACCGATCCAAAGGACGGGGGATCGAACCCCGACTCGAGCGACTTTGATTTTTCGTTCATGTTCAGAGATTCAAGATTAATTTTTCCTATACTTTCTCGTTGGGAGCAGATAAGAATCGAACCCAGGACCATTCACTTACAAAGCGAACACCGTAACCAGTCAGCCACAGCTGCTCCCTTTATCATATTATTTTTTGTCATTTAACAAAAATAGATTTTTTATTGACTGTAAACTATAGTTAGGAAAATTAGGTAATTTTAGTAAACTTGCTTTTTAGTTTATTTTTTTTAAATTCAAATTTTTTCATCAAAAAACCATGATTTTGACAAAATACCAGATGTCGTTAAGGTTAAACAGGAAGGCAGCACCATATTGACACCACTACTCGAGTTTTTGAAAGATTATTTGACGTAACTTACGGAGTTTTTTTTCAGACGCTAAATAGGGCGATAATAAGCAATATGTCAAGTTCAGAAATTCATTTAAATTGAACAGAAGTTGTCCAAGGACAGGCGTCCCTTTTCATTTCAATCACGGATGTTTTTATTTAGGCAAAATTTGAATTTAAAAAAATATTTATTTTAGAATACACTAGATTTTTTACTTACTTTTGCATCTGTTATTCAATATTGATTAAATGGCCGGGATATTCAATAATAAAAATTAATAAAAAATACTAATAATAAAAAATATCATAAATTTACTAACAAAATTTCACAATATTAGAATTATTCATCAACATGTCAAAATTTAACCTTCTACTGCCCAAATTTATTTTTCGTTTTTTTTATATTTTTCCCGTGTTGAAGAGGTAATTTTGAACAACATTTTTCTATGAAATACTTTAATTATCTTGTTTTATGTTTTTTTGATTTATTTTAAGTATTATAATTTGCAATTATCATGATTATTTAATATTTGCTTTTGGTAGTATTTGGCCTATTCTATCACCTCCTTTTATTACATTTTGCCTTTCTATTTTTTCATGTACATTTTATACAGTCACCTTTTCCCTTTTTTGCTTGTTTTTAACAATTAGAATGGCAACATTATCATTTAAATTGTATTAAAATGTGTAAAGTCATAGTCTGGGACACTATAAAAAAATACTGCATACTACTTTTTACATAAAATAAACGAATTTTTAGCAAAAAACACAGCCAAAGTTGATCCTTAAATAAATGACATTTTTTGAAATATTTAAAATAAAGTCACACATAACTAGTCAAACTTCAAACCCTAACATTTTCTAAATTTTTAAGAGTTCTTTTTTCCAATGCATTTTAAAGATCAAAAATTGGATGAAAAAAATATTTTAGGCGGCCCGACTTAAGACGGGGTTGGGTTGCAAAGAATTAAAAAACCCTCAACACTAAAGGTGGGCAAAACCGCTCTTTTTTAGGAGCCGCTCATTTTCGTTCGCTCATTAAAAAGAGCCGCTCTTTTGAACGGCTCTTTCGTTCTTTTTCAAAATATGGATGAAAAGGATTTTTTTTAAATGGTGTGATTTTCAAAGCTATTTCGCATTGGATATAAATTATTTGAAAAATTTAACTAAAAACGAGAAGATGTCGGTCTCTATGTCAACATTTCTACTCGAGCCTATACGTTCGAATAATTGAATGGCATCCAAACTTTAATCTAGGATTTTGGAGAAAATGCTTTCAATGGAGAACTCCCATTCCATCAGTTTTTGCTTTTTTTACAATGTATTCGTTATGGGAGATCTGTCTTTTCTACCACTCGAATCGGGTCCTCCATTTCAAAATTGCGTTTTATTTCTGCCAAAATTGAACTTTATTTAGAGAAAATATTCTGTTGACTCTTTTTTACATTCTATTAACGCTGAAATTTATTCGGGCAATAGGATTTAATGTTTTTTTTTACAAAATCTTTCAGCTACTTTGTGAATGTTGAGTAATAATTTACAAGTTAAGCAACTTGAAATGCTTCACTGATAAGTACCTTCACTTTGTTCAGGAAATCATTTACATATGGAATTAAAAAAATGGAAGCTGAAAATATGAGCTTGAAAACTATTAAGTTGTTTTCGGATATTAACATCAATTGCTATTGAGAGTCTTTCAATATTTATTGGTGAGAAAGTACACCAAGAGACAATGCTGGGATTATTTTTTTTAACTAGTATTGAAATATTTGAAATTGTATTTTATATTCTCAATAACAAATTAAACACTACAATTTGTTGGAAACGTTTTTTTCAAAAGACCGGAGGTTAAAAAAGAACCGCGGTTCTTTTTTGTGAGCCATGGTTCGTTCGTTCTTTTAAATGATCCGGCTCTTTGAGCGGCTCGCTCTTTTTTTGCCCACCTCTACTCAACACTAAATTGTCGTATTCTTGAAGTTGGGAACTGCAAAAAGAAAACAATTTGAGGATGAAAAAGTAAACTTGAACTAGCCAAAATATTGAACCTGCCAGAGTGACACAAAACGAGTTGAAAGTGAATTAAGAAAAAAAAAATGAGAAAAACTTTGGTGCCGGTGCGATCCCGATCCCCGGAGCAGGAAGAACAACTCTCCAGCAAAAGAGAGAGAGATGTGTCACCCGAGCGAGTGCTGTGTGCAGCCCGCTACACGATCTTGCACCGCTTGATGAGTCAATATTTGTGCAAGTTTCAACAGGTTTTTTTTTTGTTGGCGTTCGTCTTCCTCTCCGTTTCGTTCAAGTTAGGTCTTGTCAGAGAAGGCACTTTGTTCGTGGCCGCCCCATCGGGAACGGTGGGTATTTGGGTATGAATTTGAGGTCAAAATTCTCAACATTTACAAAAAAATTCTAGCTATCAGAAAATAGTTTCAAAATCCTAGAAGAATACTAAAATACTTGAACAAAATTGTAAAAGAAAAAAATCATAACGAATTTTGTCCTTTTCAACCAAGAATCCCAACTTAGTCATCAACTAAGTTCGTAAAACGATCAAGCCAAGAACGCACCACACTGCCATCCACGTAGCCTCACAGCGGAGTGCGCTGGCTGTCCCGTTCCCCGTTGGTCGTCGAAGTGGTCGATCCAGCTGGAGAGAACTCCCGGCTTGAAAGTTATATAAGAGCACTTTAGTCAGTCAGTAAAAAAAAATAGTTGCAGCAAATGGGTTGTGTGGAGGGGTTCGGAGAAGTGAGGAGAGACCATTGCGATGCATGCTAATAATATGTTCAATCATTTTATTTCGCTTAATTTATGATTCCCATTCTGCACTCCATCATTTTTGCTTGCTACCTTTTGCGTTTCTTGATTATTTCCTTCTTTTATGATTCTTGAGAGCAACCTTCTCCTGGAGGGGGGAATTGGAGTTCTACAAATATATATTTTGCTTGCTACTTCGATTCGCGTTGGTTGGTTAGTTTGCTTACGTTGGGAGCGGATTATCTTGAAGGAGCTACCTTTATGTAGCCTTATTTTATGTAGATGTGCATTATTTCATTCAATCAATGCGTTCTCAAAATAATAAACTTTTCTTCTTCTTGTTTGAAATTCATTCAAGATAAAAAAAAACTGAGAAAAGTATAAATAAGTGATTTTTATCAAATAGGGAAAACATACTTATTTTCGTTACAATAAGCTTTTGGATCAATTTTTTTCACTTTTTGCAGTTTCCTGCAATATTATTATTATTATTATTATTTTTTTTTTTATTTAAACAACATTTTCAGATGAATCATCTTTAGAGAAAGGGTACATTTCCTGGCTCTCGATTTTTTAAAATTTCGGTATGTTCATTTCAATTCATCATATTTTATATATTGTTGATAACAAGGCTTTTGGTTTAAATTAACGGAATCTTTTAAATTTATTTGTAATAAAAAAGTTTAATTAACCCTTATAATATTAGGTTAAAAACCATTTTTTTAAATGAAATATTCGTCCAACATCGTTTAGTTTTTTTTTTTTTTAAAAAAAAGGTCCAATAAACCAAATTTCTAGTTTTTTCCAGATTTAAAAAAAAAAACTTCAAAATTTTATGGAAATATAAGTTAAATCAATTAAATTATTTTAAATAAATTCTCCTGCGTTTATAATATATTAAAACTTATTTGAAAATATATTAAATTTTTATAAAATACAAATGTTCAGTCTCGCAAAAAAAATTCTTAAATTTGCATCGACACTCCAAGCCATTTAAATGTTGGGGAAAGCTTTTTGTTTTTTTATTCTTTTTTTAAGTTTCGTATTAATTAAATCAATTAAATAAAAAAATTCTTAACAATTTAACAAAAGATTAACAATTCATTAATTTAAATTGAATAATATGTTTCCAAGATATTGTTAGTTGAAAAATTAAACCTTTTTAAAACTGAAAAAACCTGATTTTTTTTTTAAGTTTTAGCTTTAAGATGAAATTAAGTTCATAAAATAAATCATACACATAAATTAAAAAAAAATGTTTTTTTTTTTGCTGGAAAACTTTTCCTTTATAGAAAATTTTTTATTGTACAAAAACTTTTTTTGATAATTTTAAAAGGTTAAGTATTCTTTATCACAAATGTAATTTTGCAACAAAAAAGCATTCAAAATTTTGCTTATTGAGCTGTGTATAACTACAACTTTTGTTATTTTAAATTTAGTTATTCTTAGCTCACGTTTTGCAAATTGTTACAGCATCCTAAGCTCAAGCGAAAAAGATACCTTTTTCAGTTCTCTTGAATATATGAAACAGCTCGAAATTTTAAAAATATAAATTTTGGAACATGAACTTCTAGGTTATGTGATAAGGATACTACAAATTTAACTTAAAGTTTTTGTACCTCAGCTCTGGTCGTGATCGAAGTGGCGCAAAAGTGGCTTAATCTCAAAATGCAATTCTTTTTATTTAAAAAAAAAATGAAAAAAAAACCATCACAAAATGCTGACAGTAAAACTGCTGTAACATATTTGTGCAAAATCAATGAATTTCTGATAAACAAATTATTTCTTTAAAAAGTTTCGTCTATTTTCGATCTGTGGCCAAAAAATTAAAAATTGTAAAAAGATTAAAAAAAACTTTTTTTATATAAAATTGCATAAATAAACGTTAAACAATCACGCAAGCTGTTTAAATGGAAAATAAATGTTTTAATTAAATATTTCAAATCCTGTTTTTTTGATAAATTCTTAAGGGGAAATTATTTTTTCATTGGCTTTACGAGCGAAATATTCATTTCAAATGTCACTTTTTACAATTTTCTTATCATAAACTACAACTTGCCGAAGACACTTAATCAATCAAAAAACTCCTTTGCAGTATGAATATTATTCATATTTAGTTGAACGAAAAATGCTTAGAATGACCTCCATGTCACTGATAATTAAAATTGCGAAAACAAGTTTGGACAGTATTTTTTTGTTAGATGTTATGATTAATACTAAACTAGGAGGAGTCTGTTTGTCTGTGTAAGGAAGAAGTTCGTCGTTCGGTCGGTCCTCGATAATTTTCATTTTCGGCGTGTTTTCAGTGGATTTATTAGTTTCCGTTGTGACGAAACTATCAAAACTGACATACAGAAGAGAAATTCAATGAAATCTACTGCAAATTAAAGAGGATTTTTAAGATTTTCATCAATTTAATGCAATTTTTTTCTTCTTCCTGTTTGTTTTGTTAGCTTTCCTTGGCATATTTCGTTTAAACGTCAGTTTTGCTGCGTGGGCAAGTCTGGGCTCTCACTCACCTCTCTCTCGGAAATATGAGTGCTTGTTTTGATTGTGGTACAGTAGAAGTAGAATTTTGTCAACGGTTTTCTGGGAACTAAGGCAGTTTTAACTAGATTTATTTAATTTTTCTCTTGTTTTGACAAGGTTTAAATTATTGTCCACGTTGTTTTCGGGAAATTTAAGATTGCGCTTCCTAGCGAAAGTGAACATATTTCGGTCGTTTCGCGTCGTAGTTTAAGCTGTTTCGTTATATGATGGCATATTTTAAATTTGCGTCGCGTACGGAAAATTTCGCTGTCGAGCATTACAGCTAGGCGAAGAAACGACGCTGGATTTACATTTTTTAACTGGACCTGGACATCATCACCATAGGAGAAAAGGAGAAGGGAAGAAAATAGTGGCAGCTGCTTCGAAAATTTGGTGAGATCAGTCCATATCGGACATTTTGAAAACTGAGATATTTTTATTTTTCACTTATTAAATACGCGCTGATCCCTGTTTGCCTGATGGGATTGGAAGTTTAAAGATAGATCGAGGACCCGTCTGGTTCTTGCTTTATCTTTAGGCGGGGCCAGACAATGCCCAGTGACCTCGGAATTGGACCGCAAGGAGCTCTGTCATTCTGAAATGGGTCACTGGAAGCAGCGCGAGGGCTAACACCACCTAATACCCGGGACTGAGATAAGTTGTATCAGCATAACCAAGTCTGATACAAACTATGCTTTCCCATAATTTCGCTGCCGGCCAGCGGGTATTGGATTGGACCACACACACACACACACACATGTTATGATTTGTACTAAACTAATAAGCATTTCCATACAATCAAAATAATAATATAAAAATGAATAACGATCATTTGCCACATTAGGCCAATTTTACGATTAAGAAAGAACCAAAAACGACCAAGTCCAACCCAGAGAGGACTGGTTTTTACGACTTTAGATACACCAAAACCACCCATCAGCATGTAATCTACAGCACTACGTTTCATCGTTCGCACATATTTATTCTTCATTACGTGGTTTTATTTTTTGATATTTTCCCCAGTGCAATTTTGCTTGATTTGTGGCGTGCACTTAAAACCGGGCGATCCGAGATCGAAGCGGAAAACGCCCGGAACAAAGGTTTTAAAATTCATTGATTAATTGCTGTGAAGTTGGGTGTGGGCTTTGAATTTGAGACGAAGCACAGTTATCCCCACTGGACGAGTTTTGAAAGCCGTTTATTGTTGTCTAATTTTGTCAATAAATCATCTCTGAGTTGTTTTTTTTTCCTACACCCAGCACTTGTTTTCCCGTTTGCTTTGCTCTGTCTGCGTTTCACTCTTTTTGGAGTTTTCTTTCCCCCGGGATGGAGAGTCTCTAAAATTGCATCAATTATCCAGCCATCTCGTCCAAGTCTTTGTTCTCTCACTCTGGGACGTGTTGTAGAAGAGTGTTCCATGACAACCCCGGACGGGGCAACTCGGTAGTAGCGAAGAGTAGAAACATAAAAATTGAATAATTTTCAAAAATAAAAACGCATTTAACAAGAAGAAGTTCTCTCTCGGTTTCTGTTAATGCATCGAAAGAGCAAAAGCAAATATGATTTCGTAATTTGATACTTTGGCTGCTGGTTTTGAAGTTTGCGTTTTTTTCTGGATATTTTAAGGGTTCGAGACAACGGTGGAGAAGAAGTTTTCTTTCTGAAAAGCATTACCGACGATGACGAGGACACGGCCAACACGACTTCTTGGGTGATGATGAAAACGGTTGCCTAAGTGGAAGATAAATATAGTGTGTTTGACTTGAGTTGGAACCGGGAGAAAGAGTGAAGCAAGTTATAGAAAATTGAAGAGTTTCTTTATTTATTGGTTGTGGACTTCGATGTCAAGTTTATGATGGAGATGCGATGTTTCGAGGGATTTTTTTGTGAAATATACATTATTTTTCTTTTAAAATCAGTATAACTTTTAAAATACTTGTGTTTGAAAATACCTTGCTTCTTTTCATGTCTTTACCGTAACCTTTGTTTTATTAAATAATGCCAAATGTAATAGAAATCAGCATGTGAAGTCGACTCTTTGGCTGTCGATCTTCTCGATATCAATATTGCTCCAGATGTCAATAAATTTTTCAGGCCCTTCAAGTAGCATGTTTTGATTTGTAATTCTATTATTTGATGCCTCTCCCTCTCGACAGTCCCTTCAATATCAACAACGATAGAGTCCACTGTAATATACTAAAAACTGCAATTTACCTAGATATGAAAAAATGCGCACAAAACTCATAATTGTGGATCAAAGTTATTACAATTTCTTAAAAATAAAATACAAACATAATTTTGTGATGATAAGATTTGTGATGAAAAATGTAAAATTTATTGAATCTCGTAAATTTAAATTCTGTTAAAAAAAATCAGTGGACTCGATATTGAAGGAATCATCGAGAACGGGAGGTATCAAATAATAGAACGACAAATCAAAGCATGCTTCATGAAGGGCTTTAAAAATTTATTGAATGCTGGAGCAATATTGATATCGAGAAGATCGACAGCCAGAGAGTCGACTGTTTTGCATAAATAACATAATTTCTTTAAAAATCATGTTACATCAAGTCAAAATACAGTTTTGGATTAATTTAACAAATAAATATATTTTTTAATTATTTCTTGATTTTTCTGATTATTTTTGAGGATTTTTAATATTGACGTTCAAAAATATTTGACCTATCAAATTTATTTCATGCTTAGTTTATCCGCACCATGTTGATTATTGCTTGGTTTATGAAAATTGTTTTCCTTAAACAAATAATTATTCTGTGTGCAATTTAATACATTGAGAAAAGTATTAAACTCAATTGTGAGCTATTTTGGACCATTTATCAGGCATCTAAATAACTGATTTTTCTTTAAATTCGAACTTAAAAAAAGATATTAAATATAGATTTTATTTGGTTTTTAGGTAAGGTTTATTTTTTTCGTATTTTTATTAACAGAAACAGTGTTTAATGCATTGATCTAATGTATGACAAAAAGTTGAAAGACAATGGGCCAAATGGTGAAAAAATTAAACAGCATTTTTTTTTAAATCAGGTTAATACTGCTAAACTTATTTTTTAAATAAGAATAAATTATTTTGAATGAGTACTAATCTATATTTAAATTCATTTCAAATATTGTCTACCTGATGAAAGAACTGTTCATGTTTATGTTGAAGGAAAAACAACCAAAAATATTACTGAATCAATTATAAAATATGTTATTTTACATTTCTGAGTTTTCTCACATTTTTTTTCAAGGAATTACTTATAAGTGTGTCCCAAAAAAAGGCGATGTGGTGGAAACCTTGGAGCTCACCCGGTTTATGATAGGCTTTTGCCTCAGTAACCATGTTTTTTTACCAAACGAAAAATTCTCAAACATCGTTTCTAACTAGCGATTTGCAATTTATTGAGAAATGGTTTGATTTAAAAGAAAATATCATATTTTGTTCTAAAACCTTTAAAAATGTGTTCAAATAGCCCCGTATTTCACTTAAAATTATAGTTAGAAATCCTACACATAATGTTCTGTATTTATCATTTTAGAAAACAGGAAACACCCCAGAAATATTCCTGAAAAATTAAATGTTCAAAATCTTCCTAATCGTGAACCACCCTAATTATCAACCAGACCAATTGTTGTCTTAACACTTGAAACATTTTTTCTGAATATCTGAATCATTTTTTTAAAAATCAGGATTATCATATGAAATGGGACAAACATTAAAAAAAATAATATTGAAGTCAAACAGTTATATATTCATATTTCATATTTCAACATTGAAAATTGAACAATTATTTGATGAGATATCGACATAAGAAAATGGTGGGGTTGTTTGGGTAAGAAAAAACTCATTTTTTCTGTTTTTTTTTTTAAACTTTGTATGACAATATCACAGCAACTAAGGGTCGTTTCAACAAAGTTCAAAAATGCAAAATATGGAGAATTTTCTCAGCTTTTCAAAAATATGTTTCCAAAACTTGGTAAACATAGCCACTAATTTAAAAAAAAAGAAAAACTTCGACTATTTTCAAGAATGTTACCTAAAAATGGCTATAACTAGAAAACGGGGCACTTTATCAAAATTTCACAACAGTATTTTTTGATTGCAAATTCAATTTTACATCGAAAAATGGAGTTGATTTTTTGAAAATATCGGTATGGATTCAAAAAATCATAACTCGGAGAAAGATTTTCTACCCGTTCTGGAAATCCTAAAAAGTTGGCATTTGATGTCCCCAAAAACAATATCAGAAAATATATTTTTTTACAAATCGAGTTTTATTGACTTAAAAAGAAATTAACATTACTTAAATAATTTTACCGTGTATCATTTTCTTTCAGTGTAGTCCGTATCCATACTTTTATGAATGGATACGGACTACACTGACTATTGCCGAAAGCCCTAAATCGATCAGAAAATCCTCCAAAAGATACAGATTTTTGAATTTTCATATATCATTTTTGTATGGCAGCTGCCACATTTGAATGGAAAATTATATGGACCAACTAATGATGATGAAAATTACTTCTTTGGGCATACCAAAGGCCCCAAAAAAGTTTCAGCCGGTTTAAAAAATGCAAAAAAAATAAAATAAAAAATATATCGATTTCGTAGAGAACTGCTCAAGAACTAAAAAAGATATTGAAGAATAAAACGTTGTTCAAAATATGTTTGAAATTTTTCAAATAGCGTAGAAAATAAAAAGTTTTCGACTGTTTCGGTAACAGTAAGTCTTTTACAATAAATATGCAAAAAGATTGTCAATTTTTTTCCATTTTTGGACCTTAAGCCTCTTTGTATCATAACAAATTTTCAATTCAGAAAACTCCATCGTCTAAATTTCCTTTCAAATTGGAAAACGAGCGACGTTATCATTTGACCCAACAAACAAAGTTTTTTTTTTCCAAAATTTGCTGCACCATTTTTTTAAGCCGATGACCTAGGGCCGGCCAATTTGTTACCGAAATGCCACGCACCGTTTTTTTTTTGCTGTCACCACCGCGTTCATCCCCGGGGGAAATTGCCGGTAAACTTTTTGATTTTGTTTCGTCATTTTGCGCCCAGCTAACAAAGTTTGACAGAGGGGTGGGAAGAGGGGGAGGAGGCTTAGATGAGACGGGGACAGTTTATAAAACTCGCTGAAGCAATTAAAGTTGATGGGGCAGAGTTTTCGGACGGTGATGGTAATCGATTTAAAGTCAAAATAAATATTGTTTTTTTTTTGAAGTGGTGGTGATGGTTGGATATTTGAAAACGAAAAAACTTTAAAAGAATGTTATTTCGATAGAAATCATGTCTTAATTCTACAAAACAACTCTCTTCAGGTTAAGAATTCGCACCCAACTTTTTTAGGAAATGCCCCGTTGATTGCTTCCAAGAGGGCTGCCAACATAAAAAAAAGAGTTCACTTGTCTGTTTCTCTCCCCAGAACGGTTAACTTTTGCGAAAAACCCTTTCGGAGTTGATTGCAAACGACTTGTTCCATTCGGTTTGGGGCACCCAAAAAAAACCTGATGAAAACTTGAAAGGCAGCGAAAAAATAACAAACAGAAAAAGAGAGGTGAACCCCTTTTATGAGAAATTGTTACAAAACAGTCGCAAGTGCGATAAAGCAAAACAACAACAAAGTAAAATGTTGGAAATAATAATAAAAAGGAGAAAATAAAAAAAAGGAAACAAATCTTCCCGGCCGACAATGTTTATGCTTCGCACGATTCCGATGATGTTGGCCGTGTGTGATGTTACCAGGAGAGGAGCATATAAATATACATACATACACACGCACACATATGTTCAGGAGAACGAAAAAAGGGCGATAAAAAGTGACTTTAGAAGAGATTTTTTCGTGTACTTTTCACTTTTTGCCTTCTTGGAGACCCCGAGGCGATCGTCTTCTACACACAAATACTCACCAGGCTACATAAGCCTGCACACACAGAAAGCTCACACTTACAGAACCGAATGTAAGAAAAAAAACATTATTTATTTGACCTGGAAGAAGAAAAAACAGTGCACAAGAGAGTGAACAAAAAAACACTAAAACGCGAAACGGCGAAGAAAACACGACAAAGTTGGTCCAAGCCTGGCGAAGAAACCGGGCTAAGAAAAGTGAAGAAAACATAAAATCATATGGATGGAATAAACAGAAAATTAATTTCTTCCACACCGAGAGCGAGAGAAAACCTGATGCCTCCCCCAGTCGGCGTTCCACCCACTTCGGTGCGCGGGCCGCCGACCAATTTTATGCTGCGGAGATTGTTTTTTTTTTCTTCTACTGCATATTTTTTTTCTTTTTAGCTATGCTCATCGACGCAGGAATCGATGCCGATGGTCCCCCGGCTACTAGAATTAAGCAGTAAGTGACACGTCATGCTTAGATTATATTGCTTGGAAATATCATAAAAAAAGAACTTTAGCATCAAACTGCAAAAAATGCTTCATTATAACAGAAAAAAATAATTTATATTTTTTAAATCTAGGCTATGAAATTGTAAAAAAGATAAACGATATTCAACATTTTATGTTTAAACAAGAGAGATGAGTAGCAAAAAGTTGATTGTTTCAGCACTAGCCGTACATTCATCCAACGTTTTGCCGCTTTAGTTTGTGTTTGGTCATCTCCTAAATCAAAACAGTGTCCAAAAATATTACTTTTCGATATTTGTGCTGAAAAGTTACTCTATTCATGACTCAACTGAGTGCAATCATGAACTAGGTGTGTCATTTCGTCAATGTAAAATGTTTAGACAGTTTTTGGGGATTAAAGAAATCTCTTGTCTTCTTATCTGACGCAATCTTTTAAAGTAATATGTTCAGAACATTGTTCACAAATAAATTGTAGTCACAAGATTATCATACATTATTATTTGAAAGGTTTTCAAAAATTCTCATATTTGGAATTCAAAATTGAAAAATTTTCCCCATTTTTAAATTAGTTTTTTTTATGAATAATTTTTAACCAAGGGTCCTGATTTTCAAAGATCAGAAATCACTCACTCATCAGCGAACCAATCCGATACCGACAAGAGCGCGCAACCATTCGCGAGCGAACACGACAGGCGGGCGGCCAGTGGCTAGCTCAATCGCGAAACAAATAGGTACTTCCTGAATTTCTTTTCCTCCTCCGTTCGTCAACCCGAGTAATACACGAATATGCTCAGAAAGGACAAAGCCAAAACAAGATACTAGCGTCGTGCTCATTTGACCTACACTGCCACAGTTTGGCGTCAATTTGAATTTTTAATGGTGAAATTGCTGCAAAATGTGTCTATTATTGATATCATTGATTTTAAGCAGTTTCTTAACGAAATCGATCTCTCTGAACCCTTCGCTGTACTATCCGATTGGAGTGAGAGGGAGAGCAAAGAGAGAGTGTTCAGTAGTGATTGACGTGGAAGTGACAAACTGCTCGCGAGTGAATGAGTCTTTTTAGAGCAACCAGGACCCTTGCTTTTAACATGGTTTCATGTCTGAGATGTTTTTGAAGATGTTAAATCATTTTTTTTAAGATTTTTGGATTTTTCTTTATTACGATCTTTTTTTTCGACAACAATTTTTGTGAGTTTTTGTAAGTTATTTCACATTGAACTTCCAAACCAAATATTTTTTGAAGTTTATGTCCCTGAGCTCTGACCAAATCGCAAAATAATAATACACGTCCCCAGTTGCATTCATTAGTTTTCAAAATATCGAAGTATGATGAATTTTTTTAAGCCAAAAAGTAAACTTTCAGTTGATAAGACTTCTATTTCCATTGAAATTTGATACACCCAAAACTGGCAGCACTAGTCCGAGAGAATGATGGTCTCGAGTCGAGAGAATAGCGGTACCATTCACGGACGCAGAGAACACAGCTCGAGATGGGCGATAGAACTATTCTCTCGAGGTTCATTTGCAAAAAAAGTTCATCCGTCAAACAAAAAACCAAAAGTGTCGACAACGGGAATCGAACCAGAGACCTTTGACTAACCAATCCAATGACTTAGCTGCCTCGGCCACCACAGCTTGGTGACCATGGAGAAGTCAGAAGTCGATGTATGACACTTGTTGGAGATTTATTGGTTCAACTAACGAAGGAACTCATTTGTTATGATGGTGTGAGTTGGTACCATTATTCTATCGATTTTGGCACTGAGCCCTCAATAAATTTTGAGAGAACGATTTTCTCGATTCTGAATTTTGGGTGTAGTTTTAAAAAAAAATACTGTTTTGCCCCTTGATTTTGCGGACCGATTTTGAAAGGAAGGGGTGACATAAACTTTGAAAAATATTTGCAACGGCCATATTTGATAAAAAAAAATAAAACTGAAAATGAGAAGATGCCCTTGAAAACCATTGGTCTTGGTGGTCTCTATGTCAAGATTTCTACTCAAAACTGAACATTCGAGTAAATGAATGACATCCAAACTTAAATCTAGGATGCTGAAAAAATTGCTATTCATTTTAAAATTGCGTTTATTTCTGCAAGAATTGAACTAATGCTGATATTTTATTTGGAGAAAATATTCTGTGAACTCTTCTCTACATTCTGATTTAATAGATAAATTCTATAAACAATACTGTTCAATCGCACAAAATGATTATTTTTTTCCAAAATCTCTCAAATATTCAGTAGATTTTTGGTAATATTTGACAAATTATGCTATTTGAAATGCTCAAATTAGTATTCCGGCATTACTTTGATGTACACTCAATTTCACAACGAAAAGTTTATTCCATTTTGTTTAGAAAATCATTTACTTGTGTATAAATTTTTAGAAGCATTGAAATTTTTGACACTGCATTTTCAATTCTCAAAAACAAATTTAATACTACATTTTTTGTAGAGGTGGGCAAAACCGCTCTTTTTTAGGAGCCACTCATTTTCGGTCGCTCATTAAAAAGCCGCTCTTTTGAACGGCTCTTTCGCTCTTTTTTCAAAATTTTGATGAAAAGGTTTTTCTAAAATCGTATGATTTTATAAGTTATTTCACATTGGACTTTTACAAATAATTTGATAAAAAAAATTAAAACTGAAAACGAGAAGATGCCCTTTAAAATCATAGTTCTTGGCGGTCTCTAGGTCAAGATTTCTACTCGAACCTAAACATTCAAGTAATTGAATGGCATCCAAACTTTAATCTAGGATGTTGGAACAATTGCTTTTAATTTTAAAATTGCGTTTATTTATGCAAGAATTGAACTAATGCTGATATTTTATTTAGAGAAAACATTCTGTGAACTCTTTTCATTCTGATTTAATCAATAAAGTCTGTAATTGCTTAAAGGATTTTTTTTCCAAAATCGCTAAATTATTCAGTAAATTTTTGGTAATATTTTACAAATTATGCAATTTAAATGCTCAAATTTGTATTCCGGTAATACTTTAATGTACAACAGTTTTTTTTTCATATATTGTTTAATAAATCATTTATCTTTGGAATTAATTTTCATAAGCATTGAAAAATTTGAAATTTTATTTTCAATTCTCATAAACAAATTCAATACTATTTTTTTTTTGAAGTTCAATAAATTATATTTATAACAAAAATCATGCCATTCCGAGCCGGATTTTTCAAAAGACGGAAGTTTAAAAAGAACCGCGGTTCTTTTTTTGTAAGCCACGGATCTTTCGCTCTCTTTTTAGTGAACCGGCTCTTTGAGCGGCTCGCTCTTTTTTTGCCCACCTCTAATCTGGAGTGTTTCTTAAAATTTACAAAAACCAAGCACACCAACGAGTAGAGCAACTTTTTGTGAACATTTCTGTTTATTTTCACTTTTATTAAAGTTATGCTATTCTTTTTACAAGCAATTAAAAAAAAATATTTCCAAATGCATTCTTATCAGTCGAGTGCATTGGGCCACGCCCTTTTTCCTATTTTCAGCTTAGTTTTTTTTTCTTCCAGCGCTCTTTTGGGTTGAACGCGAACACTCACGAAAAGTAGCATTTAGGTATAGAAAAAAATTCCTGGCATCACAGGCGCTACTGGTGGTGTTGGTGGCCACCCTTTGTTCTTTATTTGCCTTCGCTTCTCGCTCGGTTTTCTTCAGCCTTCGATTGGAATGGGTCGTCAAAATTGAAACGTCAAAAGACTTAGCGCTTTTTTTTTATGGCACTTGCTAATTATTTACATGTTTTGAGATTATTTTTCAGGTGAGTGACTAACATGTTGCCGGTAGTTGGACGCAATTTCATGTCTTAAGCGCTTTGAAAACGCTAGCGCAAGTAAAAAGATATTGATAGCGACATTCGTTGAGCAGTTAACCTCTGATCTTGAGTGTGGATGTGTGTGCTATAAAAATGATGAGAAATGGTCTCGCAAAATAGAAATCATGATAAAAACTGCATTGAATTTGAACTTTTTGGCCAGTAAATGGCATAAATTTGCGTGCTTACTTTAGGCCGTACTGTTTTCTTATGTTGTATTAAGCATGTTGTGATAATTTTAGTTACAAAATTTTAAAATAAGACTTGAAATTTGAATTCGACCTGTACCAGAGCCGAGAGACATTTGTTTGATATGAGAACTTCCGGCCGGTTCACCATGGTCTGACTATTTGTATTTTTATCGAGTATAATCATCGATTGTTTCTGATAGCCCATCAGTTCTACCACTCTTCAAGTCGCTTCTTCAGTCCCCATGTCAACATTTGCTTGTCTTAAATCTTCTTCTTCAGACGTGCATGTAGCTGACAGTCCACCAGCTCTGTGAAATCTAATGCTTTTCAGATTTTCCAGAATTACTCTTCTACTTTGCACTCTCGGTGTTGTGCTTCTTCGCTATGGAGACGTGTACGTGCATCAACCGAGAAAGAGCCCATCATCGAAGTCTGCACGCCGAGATTGTTTAATTTAATTTTCCTGCTTTTAAACGATTGTTGTAAATACACGTCTTCTGTTCTCCAGGTCTTCCCAAGAAGTGGCTGCTGTTCTGGGGAAATTCTTCTACGGCTCTAGTCTCGTCTGTTTCGTCGATTTCTCCAGCCAACTCTTCCACTAATGTCGGAGCAGTGCAATTCTATGCTGCTGCTCCTCACAAACACCCTCTTTCCCATCATAATCATCATCATAATCTCGTTTTTCCAATGGATTCCAAGTAAAAGGGGGCCCATGAAAAGTCGTCGATTGCTGCTGCCGGTGTTGCCAACCAGCTCAAAGTATTACGTGGAAAGGCCCCTTCCGATTGTTGACGATTACCCGCGTGTGGAGTTCAGTTGCTGACGGCGGCAGCTGCTGTTTGCCGGCGACCTGCTGCAGCTCAGTTCTGAGCTGGGGATATTCCGCGTAAGGTGTCTTGGGTGCGAACCTTGCACGGGGTAATCATATTTCGATAAAGCCTGTGGCGTGATGGTATCGATGACTAATGGAAAGATTTTCGGAATTGTAGGTATCGGCGATGTTTTTTATGAAGAATCATTTTTTCAACCTTCTCTTATGAAATCGTATTTTACTTTCTAAGAAATTGAAAATAACATCTTAACAAAGACCTCAATTCCATCCCCGTTACAAATCTAGTCTGCAATCGCGTTCTAGAAATCTTCAGCAAACCCGGGCCACAGAGGTGTGAAACCAGTCTTTATCACCAGCAAAGAAAAACAAAGGTGAAAATACATTATAAATTCCTCTCCGCAGCCCCTAGCAACCCAACCCTCTGTACACGCTGCTCATCCGCTGGAAAATATCTCAAACCATTTTACGACCTTCACGGCCGCTGCTCCACACTCTTTTTTCTTTTTCTCGCAGCGTAGATCTTCCTCAGCTGGAGTTGGTCTATTCCATGACCGCTGGAATGCACGCAGAAAGAGGAACGCTGGCGAAAAAATCGGGGCTGGAAAATTCCCACTCAAAAGAACACAACAATTATTACGATCATGATTTCTCAAAGTCAGTTGCTAGGTCATTGCAGGTAATTACCGTTCTGCTCTTTTTTCATTCTGGGTGTTTTTTTGGTCGGAACTCTCATTGAGATTCGATGCCGCCAGCCAAAAAACCAGGCAAAGCAGTAGTAGTAGTGTATTAAGTGAAGGAGAGAGTTTAGCTTAAGGGGAAGTGCAACCTAGCTGCCTGCCCGGCCCCGGTGGAGGAACGGAACTAAGGGGGCGCCTCGGCGGAACTTATCGGCAGGTACAGAGAGCAGACAACTGTGCGTAGGAAGAAGCAAGGAAAAAGATTTAACACGATTCTACGCACCAGTAGACACAAACACATTCATTGCCCCGGAGTCCAAGTTCCCAAGAAGAAGCTAGATTTTGAAGCAATTCTTCCCATCAGCAGCAGACTGGGAGTTGGAGGTCCGACTGACTGACTGCCTGGTTTGTTTTTACGGGAAAATACGAGCAGCAAATGGATGGGAATGGAATATTTCCACTGATGAATGCAGTTGCTGCCACAAACACCAGTGAAAAGACGAATGTCTTCACAGAACAACCTGACTAGCATCAGCTGAGGGAGCGAAGGTTCTGGGACGGGTTCGGGTTGCTTCTGTAAACAGTTGAGAGCAGGATTTGGGAAGGGTTCCAGAAATAGCAACGGAGCAGAAGGTTTATGGAAAGGATCCGTCCGTTGGTCCATCGTGGGTTGTTACAATGAAATTTGTAGTTTATAATAACACGAGGAAAATGTGGGTAAGGTTTTTGTAAATTATTATTTAAAAAAATTGTTGTAAATTATTCCTTAGTCTAACATATATAAGTAACTTAATTTCAAAATGTGAGCTTTCAAGTGGGCTGCATACAAAATGAGAATATTCCAAAATGTATATTTTCTGATCGATTTGTGTCTTTGGAAAACTTGTATGCGGAAAAAATAGCCGATCTTTTAATCATTCACAAAAAAAAACAACTTCAAATATTTTTTACGGAAAATTAAAAAAAAAATCTAATAAAATTGCCAAAGAGACATTAATGATTGTTCCTCTGGTTGCTGAAACGCCAGACTTTACATTAAAAACTTTAGTCAAATATTTGTTTAACAAAACAAACTTTTTTCACATTTTTTTTTCTAAATCAGAAAATTATAAAAAATTAATTTGAAGATTTGATATAAAATATGCTATTGAAAATATTTTTGCCCATTTTTATAAAGGGCACCTTTTTCAAATTATAAGCATATTAAGGTAATTTTTTTAAGTTCATTGCAATTTATAAAAACTTCACAAAGTAAAAGCACCCATGCAGAAAATACTTTCAAAGAATGACGTATTTAATAACGCTGTTGAGTGTTGTGATTCATTTCAAAGTATAAATTTTATAAATCAAGAATAACTTTTTGAAAGGGCTCAAAACAACAGAAAATTAAACTTTTTGTTTTACCTCAAACTTAGATATATTTGGGTAAAATGTTTATAAACTTAGTTAACTCAATATAAACATTGTTTTTTTTTTTCTTTAAAACTATATCAGTAATCTTAGTAATGGTACATATGACGTAAATTTTCAACGCATTTATTTTTTTGAATAATATTGAATATACTTTTTTCAAAAATAGCGCATAGACTTTTTGTGGCCTAATAATCTTGAGAAAAACCAAACCAGTTGGAAAATGTTCCAAAAATACATTGAAATTCAATCAATGTCACCCCGGTTTACGGTACCAGATTTTGAACCATCTTAAACTTAAGCGCGTTTATGGACTAATCTAAACATATACAAAATTGCAAACATCATAAAATGGCGTATTTGAGAATATCACTTTGAGTTAAAAAAAAATTAAGCAACACTAACAATTCAAAAGGACCAAAAATTCAATATTACGCCTTTTTGAAATGGTAGTCTTGATTCAACTATTTTTTTTTTTCAAATATTGTTTTCGAAAAAACCGGAAAATTTCACGAATGTTTTATTTTTTAACATTGAAAATTGGACCATTGATGAGACATCGGCATTAGAAAATGGATGATTGCGTGGGTTAGATTTAGAAAACTAGAAAAACAGAGTTTTATCTTAAATGTCTCTAAGACAGTTTTAAAGCAAATTTTCTGATTTTTTAAATAATAAATGTTCAGAAATGGTCACTCATGATTATTTTATTTGAGCATGAGCATGAGCATGGTTGACTGCCAATGAGCTGCTACTCCGTTATTGACAGATCAGCTGAAGTTAAACAATGAATCAAAAATGATCAGTGGGAGCCAACCATCCGTTCACTGTTTAACCCCTGAAGACCCCGACTTTATTAGTCAATACCGGCGCCCTCCCAAGAAGCCTGCAGTTCAACAAAAGGGAGGAATGTTAGTCCGATAGTTGAAGTTGCAGACTCATCAAGCACATAGTTTTTCGCTATATACTGCCCACCATTGAAAAAACGGCTAATATCCACTTTTGGCAAAAACGAGATATTGGCACCAGCCGGTAGAGGATGTTCCAACGCATCTCCTGGAACTTGAATTTCACTGAAATAGTGTTTAGACTTAGCTGCCGATGCGAACTCTTATGGGAAATCGCCTTGACGGAGATTTTGTGACAAACACTAAAAAGCGTTTTTCTCGGAATACTTGATTTGGCATAATAGCCGAATTTTCAAATATGGGCAGTATACTTGTTGATACCGCTTGAGACCGTTGAATCCACAGCATCTCCTTCAAGCATCACGTGATTATTTTTTTTGGGTTAGTAGGATGAGGTATTGGCTTTTCGATGCCTCCCGAGCTACGATGCTATGGGGAGGACTTTCATAACAAACCCGTCGGCGAGCCATCCGAGCAACGATGCTATGGGAAGGTCTTTCTAATTAGCACACCAAAACACTCGCGCACAGGTATTTAAATACTGAATAAATGTAATTTTTCATCACGATTACCCAGACGACATTGATGATATAGGAAGGACTTTTTTACAGTCATTTACAGTAATACTTAAACTTATTTTAATGCAACAATTCACACGACGTCGTGCCTCCCGATCAACGATGATGTAGGAAGGACTTGAGTAAGCCAATCAGGATGAAACACGAAATAAAATTCTTTTCTTTTCACACACAATGCCTCATAATTGACCGTGCGTAACCACCCAACAAATTGAACTGATTTTTTTCTGCTTGTGGGCAAGCCAACCAGGATGGAACACGAAGCAAAATTCTCTTCTTTTCACACACAATGCCAAATAATTGACCGCGCGTCACCACCCAACAAATTGAACTCTCACTCATGGTTATTTTATTTTAATTGAAAAACTGCAAATATTTCACTAAAATAAAACTTTGGTGGCTATATCTTGAAATCGAGGCACACAGCTAAAAAAGTTGTAATCCAGCTACGTGTAAAAGCCCTGGGTGGTTAAATAAATATTGCATTATTTTATGCAATTTTATGTGATTTTACACCCTGAAACATGTAGCCCATCAGTATGGGAAACCTACTTGACCGAAATGTCATTCATTTATTCTTACAACTCTTCATCGGTCTGATGGCCGCGTGGGGTAAGGCGCCAGTCCGTATTGTTGGTGCTGGGTTTGAATCCCGCCGGTTGTAACTTTTTTTTGTGTTTGCAAAAATTGTACATGCAGTGTGTATTATCAAGTGTTTATTTTGACGAAGGTGATGTGCATGCTTTAGCATGCGATTTTACCATCGGATTTTTTGCTGTGCACTTTATCAAAAAGTCTGTAAAAAACTTTATGATTTCAAATTCAAATTTACATAAAAAATGTGTCAAAAAATATACCTGAAACTATTTTTTCCTAAAATCACTATTTTTTCTAAAACTCATAATTTGGCGTATACATTTTTGATCATACTTCCCTATAGTTCAAAAGTTGAAATTCAAAAAATATCAATTTTGGGAAATTATTTTTTTGTTAAAATAAAAGGTCATAAAAAAACTTAGGAGTTTTTTATGGTATCTTTTTTTTCTGAACAGTCTTCATCAATACCTACATCTTTGCCGAAGACATCAAATTGATCAGAAAAATAATTCATAAGTTTTTCAGATTTTCAAATATTTACGTACCATTTTTGTATGGACAGCTGCCAAAATTGTATGGAGACTTGTATGGGTGAACCAATAACCCAACATATTTTCTTTGGTTCTTTGAAAGCATTACACACTTGAACAACTTTTTCATAAACTTCTGAAGTACCAAATATTTCATACGTTTAAAAATTCACATTACTCAAATTTGATCGAATCTCGAAAAAAAATTACATAAAAAAAATAATTAATGCATATTTATGAAGCAAATAATGACATTTTTTGTAACAATTTGTCTTAAATTTTGTAACAAAGAAAACTAAAGTAGTTTGACAAAAATGAAATAGTTGTATGTACAATCGACAGTATTGAAAAAATATTTTTTCTTAAATCCCATGCTTTCAAACTTTTTATTATTATTTTCCTGGCGGACAATAGATTTTCAAAAGACTGAAAAAACATTCGAAGTTGACTTTAAAGCTGTCGGCCACTATTGCTGGTACCAACCACTAGTGTCTTCCTTTTTATCTACAAGGACTTCGCCGCCCTGGACTCCTAAGTGTTGGAGTACGGCACGGAGCGACGGCACCAGATACCCATATTTACACAAAGGATTTTAGAGCGCCCGCCACGGGATTCGAACCAGCAACCTCTGGATTGTGAGTGCAGTGCGCGGTCCGATTGATCCACACGGGCGGGACAAAACATTCAGTGGAATCAAATTGCTAACTTTTTTGCCGGTTTTCCAAGGTATAAATTCTACATAAAACATTTCAAGACAAATTTGGTCTAATCGATTCAAAGTTCCAGTTTCAACTTAAAGAGAAAACTTATATGAACATTTGTGCTACCATGGGAGTAAGAGTTAACATGATAATCCATGGATCAGCTCTTTTCCCAATACTGTCGATTACATCAACACTGACACCATAATCTCAAATTAAAACGTAATGAGTATAGTGCACTGCTTCTTCCCCGGTGCAAAAACCAATAAACTACAATCAGTGTGTTGGCACTCTGCTGACAAACCCAACCGTGATAGTGTGTTGTTTCTATATTTAAATTTCAGCCCCCGATGAGAAGGCGGACAACACCATCAACAACCAACAACAACAAATCGTTTCCAGCTTAAGCTTCAATAAATACACGACGACGACACTGCTGAAGCTCTTGGAGCTGGTATAAATTATAAACCGAGTAGCAAAGGCAACCGAGTCAAAGAGGAAGAAGAACACGGAGAAAAATAAAAAGTGTGCATAAAAAACACCATCATCGGCGATAAGCTCACCCCGGCCCCCCTTCATCACCACTATTGTCACCCCTCTCTTCAGGATTTCTTTTCGTCGATCGTTCCAAAGAGCCCTGGCTGTTGTGTTTTGTGTTCTTGTGCTCCAATCCGATCCAGTTGATGTGTCATCCACTAACATTACATACACTCAGTTTTGATAAAAGCATTTTATTTTGACCATAAATTTGAAAAAATGTATAAAAAATTTATAAAAATTAAGTTTGCTCTATTGAAAAAATACTAAAAAAATCTCAATGTAAATATTTTTATGCAACTGACTGTAGTGTGCCCGTGATGGTGTCCCTGGCTGGAAGTGATACCTTTAGTGTGTGTGTGTGTGTGCGAGCTTCGACGAAGTGGGCTCGTCTTCGATCGTATTCGCCTGGACAAGGTACGGTTTCGATGATGGAGCACTTTCTTTCAGTGATATTTTTATTTCGAGCTTGTTTTCTTTATTTGTCGCTTGTGTTTTTTGTTTTCCACTTTATTTTTAAAGTCTCCTTTGCGCTGCGACGGTGCTGGTGCCTTGATTCAGAACCTGGAGGCGTCGATTATAATATTAATGTCAAGCGAGCCCGTATCGTTTTCTTAATTTTATTTTTCATTATTGTGTTTTTTGGTGTAGAGTGATGAACAAAACAACCCCCCGCACGGTTGTTACGTTCTTGTCGCCAGGGATGGTATTTACTCGTTTCCTCGCCGATGGCGAGGACTTTTAGATATCGTCCCTCGCTCAAATCATCAAATTTTTGGCGTTCTCCCAAAAATGCATCAAGAGAGCGAAGCGAAAACGACGCCGATGGAATAGCGAGCAACGAACAAACCGATGCTCAAGACGGAAAAAAATCTCTCACACAGCCAGTCCCCTCGCTCAAAAAGCAAGAGAAAGAGCAATCGTGAAATTCTCTCGCCCGTAAGCCCTGTAGAAATGAGTTCATTTGTGTGCGTGAGCTCCAGTGTATGTATACAGCAATTTCGTGTGCGTGCCTCTCCGGTTGGAACGATAGTTCCATCGGAGCCAGCGAGAGGGTATTTCTCGTCGATGTGATGGGCTTTCGATATTCGCGATAGCAAGCCGACCATCACTCGGCTGCGAAAGAGAAGAGAAATTTTAAGAGACGAGGAACGCACCGAAGTATGCATCAATGATAGTGCGATGGTGATGGTTTACCTACCCTGCTTGTCGCCTTCTATTATGAATTTTGTCATTTCAATCAGCAAACAACTGGATTTCGAAGGTGGTTCGGAGAACAAATGAAACAAAGAAGGTTTTGGTTTAGTGTAAATCATTTATTTTAATTTAAAATATTTTACTTTTATCAAGCTGGTTTCATTATCATGCTGAGTAGTTTCACCTCTCAAAAACTTAAGCTAAAAGTTTAGTTATTTTAGTTGAAGCGAACATTTTTCCATCAATTCAGCATACAAATTATAGGGGTTCATTTGAAAAAAAGTTACTTAATCCACCTTAAGGTGGTTGGTGCCTTCCTCGCATTCATGTTGTATTTTAGATTATATTTACAAATTAATTTAAGAGTATTTTTTTATTTTTTTTTCAATTGTTTTTTTTACCAACTCTTCAAAATAAAGGTGAAAAGTCTCATGAGTTATATATTTCAGTTCGTGTAAATCTTTGTCGAGACAAAATGATGCAGCAACATAATTAATACAGATTTTTCCAGAAGAGACGCAGACACTGCTTGACCGATGTGGCAACCGGGCGAAACGCATGCAAGGGGGTGTGGCTGCCAATCCCCCGCGTGGTCAAAAAGTCAAAAAAGCAAAAAGACCCGGTCTTTGAGGTTATGCAAAAATCACCCTTTTTCGTAACTACAAAAAAACTTTTTCTTTGCATAACTTTAAAAGTACTTCACTAAACAGAATAAAATTTAATAGGGTCTTAGGGGACCCCAAAACGAACAGAATAAGACGGATCCGATCAAAATCGGTACAGTCAGTTCTGAAATAATCGTGTGGAAAAAAAATCATGTCTACACACATCCCCACAGACATTTGTTCAGAATTTGATTCTGAGTCGATAGGTATACGTGAAGGTATATCTAGGAGTCGTATTTAAGAAGTTCATTTTTCGAGTGATTTCATAGCCTTGCCTCAGTGAGGTGAGGAAGGCAAAACTTTGAAATTCTGCAAAATACTATCGTTAACCTTCCTATCGAACGCACTGTTTCTTTAACTGTGCGCGTCATGAGAAGAAATTGTCTGAACCATAACGGATTTGTTTTGAACTTTAAAAAAGTGTCATTTGTGAAAAAATTAGGCTTGATGGCAAATAATCTTTAAATTTTTATTTAATTTCATCATTTAAAAAGTCTGAAATAATAATTTATGTCATGAAATAAAACTTATGAATACAGGCACTACCAATTTTTACCTTATTACCTATTGTAAACGAATAACTGTGAATAGATTGGCGTAACCTTGTTTTTTTTAAAAGGACCAATAAACTATTGTCTTTCTTATGTTTATAGGACCTTATCAAAAAAAAACTCTAGAATTGTATTATTTAGGTTCAGCAAGTGTCATTTTTCAAGCTATCTTAATTTTTCAACAATTCCATATAAACATTGTATATTGACAAAAAAGAGGAATAGATATATTAATAAAACATGTTGATGTTGTTATAATGCCAATCAAATAGAGAAATATGACTAAACTGCTTCATTTGATTTTGTTGATTACTCCAAAATAGCCGGATCAAGTTTGTCAAAGTTACATGAGTTAAATGGTGACGGATTTTGTGTCAAAAAATCAGGAATTGGTGAATTTTCATTAGTTTCTGATTAATTTTAATAAGGTTTACATTTTTAACATTTCTATAATATCATGATAGCATATTTTTTAGAGCTGTAAAGTCCAAATTTCCAGCAAATGTATCTTGAAATAATACTTTTTAACATTATTTTTGTTTTTGAGTTGATCTTATACACTGTACGTTTTTGAGTTGATCTTATACATTTCAAGAAAGATCGCCATTGAGTACTTGAAGTTTATTAATTAAAACTCGATAGCGTAATTTTTATTATTTCTTTGTTTTTATTTTTATCAACAGAGAACGGAGCCATCATTTCTGACATAAAATCGATGCAAATTTAGGAAAATATAAAAATTGAAATTACAAGCCATAGTCTCAACATTTTAATGCAAAAACTGTTTTAAATTGCATTTTGCACTAGTTCAGTTGTTTTGCTATCATTAGTTATCCAAAAACGTAAGATTTCACGAAAACAAAAAATTCTAGATTAAATTTTCAAAACAACCTACCCGTCATGGGTTTCCTATGAAGATAGGACCTTTTGACAATTTAATGCAGAATTTAGCGTAAAAAAACTTTTTGCGATACTAAACATCGAAAATTTTCAAAAATTCAAAGGGGAATGCATTTTAAATCAATTTCAGCTAATTGCACTTAAATTTCCATTGAAATTTTGAAGTTTTTTGAAAAAAATATTTTTTTGCTCCCTGATTTTTTGGGCCGATTTCGAAGCAAGGGGGTGGGGGGAACGGGTGAAAAAAACTTTAGATAAAATTTATACCAGCCTTAATGAATTTCCATAAAATTGTATAATTACAATTGTTTTTGAGAATTATATATGTAATTTTAAATAATTTAATGTTTAAAAATTCAAGCCAAATTTGTCACAGTTGACCCACGGTGTACTTTTTCAAGTACTTTAGGATATAAAAGGAAGGATAAAGCGGGGCTATTTCCCGACATTTTTAGAGCTGAATCGATTTCGATTTCGTTGGGGTTTTTTGCAACATTCTTATCAAGACTCTCAATACTAATTATGCCAATACGCCAACTTCACTTAAAAGTTTTCAAACCCATATTTTCAGTTTTCTAGTTTTGTTTAAAATTCCAAAAGTGAATGAATAAAAAAACCTTTCACTGTACAACTGATCGTAAAAATACAATAAATTATTGCCAAAATCCAAATCTGAGCATTTTAAATTAAAAAAAAAACTGCTAAATAGCTCATGACATTTTGGAAAAAAAATATCACGATGTCCGGTTAAATTTTAGCCTTTTTTTCGAAAAAGGCAGAAACTAGTAAAGAGTTTGCAAGATAATTCTCCAAATAAAATATCAGCAATTTAGTAAAATTAATACAATTTTCTCCAAAATCCTAGATTTTAGTTAGGATATCATGCAATTATTCTAAAGTTGAACCTGTGGTTTTAAAACAAATCTTTCCAATTTCGGTAAGTTTTTTTTAATAACTTAGAACAGTCCAATAAAAATATCATAAAAATCACATCATACTTAACAATAGCATTTGTACCATATTTTGAAAAAGAGCGAAAGAGCCGTTCAGAAGGGTCGCTTATTTTTATGAGTGAGCGAAAAAGTTATGTTTCGCCCACCTTTACAATAAATAAATATTAAAGATTTAAGTATAGCCACCAAACAACAAAAGAAAAAAAATTATGTGTTTGTTACAAAAGAGAATCTTAAACAAAAATTAATAAATTAGAAAAAAATATGTTCTAGGTTTTATTTGAAAAACAAATGACCAATAAACTAAATTTTCAAATTTATCTTTTTAAGTGTTTTTAGAACCGCCTTGAGCCAAAAACACAAAAAAATGTTTTGTCAATGGACTTTTTAAAAACAGCTCTAGAGATTTTCATTTATCAAGAGTTGCTTAGAAGACCTCCTAAACATGACAAAAATAAAATTAGCCAGTAGAGGGTTAAAGGAAGTAACCCGTACCAGCAACCGACATGCAAAAACTAAGCGTAATTTGGAACGACACAGCAACAACGCCGAAGAGACGACAAGCGGAAAAGTTCAGTTCGAAACCGTACTTTTACACTCAATTTCACTGACACTGCAGTGAAAATTCGGAACCAAAACCGAGAGCCCCAAGCAAATGGCGAGGAAACCGGGTGAAACGGGTTTTTTGGCGTTTCTTTTTTTCGTGGGGAGAAAAGCAAAATTTCGAGCTTAGGGGGAGTAGGGGCAATTGGGCTCGACAGAAAAACAAGGAAGAAACTTCCAGAAAATAAAATCTTTTTTTTTTTCCTCTGTCGTCGTCGCCCGTTTGTGACTTGGTTTACGGTGGTGAGCACTGGTTTTATTGGTGGGCACACTTTTTTTCTGGTGCAGGTTTTGTGTTGTTTTTTTTTTTTGTGGACAAGGTGACTGTTTCGAAGAAGAGGAATTAAGCCGTTTTTCTGGTGTTGTTTTCCACGACGATATTTCGGGAAGGTTTCCGGTGCTTGGGCGAAATACGGTGGAGGTGTTTGAGTGTGACGTTTTTTTGTGGGTTTTCCTTCGAACAAAGAGAAAATAATACTCTTAATGACGTCGGGAAATTAGGTAACATGTTTCTTACGAGAATTGTTGTTTCTCTAAATTTACAGAATTGTTACAACATTAGACGAGAAAGCATTTCGAAAAAATGAAACAACAACTGAGTGTACCTCATGCACTTTTCCAGAATCATATAATGAAAAATAGGAAGCTGAAAAAACTTTTGAACTTCCAATTTTTTATCATATAATTCCAACTGAGAAAAATACCAATAGGCAAAGGCGGGACTCGAACCCACACCTCTTCATTGTGGATAACGAAGTGCACTGCCATTGTGCTACCGTGCCTTTGTTAAAATCGAATTCGATTTCGGTGAAATTTTCGTCAGAAATGGTTCGTACATCAGGTGTGGACTATCAATTTTTGTTTTTTTTTCGATTTATTAAATTAATTCCAAATGTTTATCTTGTGATTAAATGTTCCTGAATATTTTAAATAATATTTTTTCAATTTAGCATTACTTGAAGTACATGAAAACTATTAACACCATTGAGGTTTTCCACTATTTTCCTTCCCAGAAGCTACCATTTGATCAAACAAGCAAAACAAGCAGCCCCATAATCACAAGTCGGTCCCGAGAATTGTTTGGTCAAATACGCGTGATGCGGTGGCCCTTTCAAAACCAACCTACCCGGGGAAAATGATGGAACTCCAAGGCTCCATCACAACACACACACACACGCACACCTGGGGAATGGGTTATTTCCGTGCAATCACGAGATATTTTGATCAACTTCCCCGCGGGTAGTTTGCCACACTCGTCGGGTCGTTGGGCGGCGAGTTGTTGTTGAGTAAGAGTACACGAGGTTGCACGAGCTCGGTATGTATCCAATAACATCGATCTTGTTTTCGGGGTGAAATGAGCTTTGCGGTTAAGGGGTTGTTTTCGTAACGTTCGACGCTTCGAGCTTGGAATTGGCACCCTGGTAACACTGCACACTGAGCACACGGGGAATTTGGAGTGGAAAATTGTCGGTGGGGTGTCAATTGATGTGATTCTGTGTTTTTGAACGCAAAAGTTGGGGAATTTCTGGAGAAATTTTGGTTTCTCAAGGCTTCATAGCTAATATAAGTTTTGGTGTTATTTTATTCAAAACCATTTGCAAACTTCTAGCGTTCACATTTTTAAAATTAAAATTTTAGCAGATTATTGAAAGCCAGAATTTTCACATTTCAATAAAAAACAACATTGGAAAATGCATTATGCACCCGTAAAAATATAAGATTTGAGGAAAAAAATTGCGATAAATACTTTATGCGGTTATGTACATTTAAAATTCTAAATATTTTTCAATCAGTCCAAAAAAGCATAAAATGAGCAGTTTAAATTGACTTCAGTCAATTGCACTTAAATTATCAATCTAAATCTGAACTTTTTGAAAACAATATACTTTTGATAAAATTTGTACCAGCCTAACTGATTTGAAAAAAAAAATGACATATTATATTAAAGTCGATAAGTTTATCCTTAGCTAATAGTTCAATAGTAAAGGATAAACCTATCGATTTTTTTTGTTATGTTTTTTTTCAATTTTTTTTTGTTTTCTATGAATTTCCTAGGTTCAAGTTGCATCATTAGTTTGTACAAACCAATTATGGAACAGACAATACTAATTTTAATCTACAGTACTTTTTCGGTAACTAAGCTGAGAACGTAGCCCAGTCACCGAATGCTGCTCGCTAACTGGGCTGAATGGAAAATTACGAGGGGACCACCGATGCATTAGATTTTCGTTATGAAATATAAAAATAGTGACACAAATTTATTTTTGCTGCTAACTTTTCATATTTCTTTAATAATGACCTGAAATTAAAGCAAAATTAAATAAAGTTTTTTTTTATCTGTTGAACACCATGCTTGCATCCACTTACCCCTCGGTAATTTCAGTTTGTTTTGATTTTTTGACGTTTGTCTGTTTAATAACTAGGCTAGCAGCCCAGATAAACAACGCCCAGTAACCGAACAAGTACTGTACAACCTTGCCCAAGACATGAAATCGATCAGAAAATCCCTTATAACGATATAAAGTTTTGAATATTCAAAGGCATATTTTACATAACACTTTTTATGGACAAACTAATCATGCAAAATGGCTTCTTTGACCTAAGGGATGCATAAAGAACATTAAATCTCGATTTTTTTTTTTTAATTTGATATTAAAGAAAATTGTGATTTCAGAAAAAAATGTCAAACTAAATTTCAAAAATACAAAATAAAATTTATTGTCAAAAAAGATGTAACAATTATTTTAAGTTTTCTGTTTACAAATTAAAGCCATTTTAAAGGGAACTTATTAAAAATGATATTTTTTAAGCCATTGAAAAATGCTTCATGAGAGAAAAGCATCGTTGCACAATTAATACATTAGAAAAGCAGAGACAAATTTCAACATCAGGACATTGTTGATTGGAGAGGTTTTTTTCTCAGTTGCACCTAATAAACCCTCATTTTTAAACTCGGGATATATTGAAAACTATTGCTTTGATTTTCAATGTGAAAATTATAACACTTTTTTGAGTATTCATAATTTGAATATTCTTGAATGAAGAGTATCGTTATGAATAGGCTAAATCACTTATTTTGGAAAATTCAAAATGTTGGGCTTGATTTTAACCATTAGGTTTATTTATGATACGGGACGTTAAAGCTGGTATTTTTTTTAAACAAAAACAAAGAAAACTTTATTATTCGTGAAATATCGCTGGAAGAAATATTTACTTCCATTTCGAAGCATGTTTTTCCACAAGGGTGTCTTTTGGAAACTAGAAAGGTAATTTTCGCAATTTTTAATTTAAAAAAACACAAATCCAGCTAAACCTTTCACATGCGTCTAAAAGAGCTAAAATCATTTGAAATGGCGAGAAAATATGACGTTTGGTATAAAAATCTTAATTTTTGCCTTTTTTCAATGTTTGGGACATTAATGGCCAAATCAAAAAAAAATAGTTTCTAATTATTTGGGCCATCGTAAATTTTCACGATCTCGTGGACAGCGTAAAATTCGTGAATTTTTTTAAATCAAGTCTTTGAAAAATAAAATAACATAAATTTTATCCTTCAGACCTTTTTTTGTAAATTTAAACTTTTTTTTTATTGAAAAGCGTGATATGAGCCATTTGAAAAATTGTTGGCAAAACAAACATTCATATAAAACTGTTAAAACATTTACTGTGAACCGAATGCTGTGAAGGCTTAAAGGATGTTAACAACAATAAGTCAATGTGAAAATTCTTTTCTCGGAATCATCAAATTTTCACAAGTTATAATTCTAAAAAAAAATATTTTTCAACCATACCTTGTTAAAATTGACTAAACAAGTTGCATTAATTAATGTTTTGAAATAAAGTTTAAAAAAATTAAATTTGAATTGCATAGAAAAAAATATTCTTAGAAAACTTACTAAATTCAGTAATATTTTCATTTACTGAAATAACAATAGGACTGCTTTTATGTTTGGCAGGTACCGTAAACCGGAGTGACTTTGATAGGATTTCAATTTGTTTTTGGAATATTTTCCAACAGGTAAGCTTTTCCTCAAGATTATTATTTTTAAAACATGTACTGGGGTAGACCACACAAAGTCCATGCACTATTTCGGAAAAAAAGTTTTTTCAATAATGTTTAGTAAAATGGCTACGTTAAAAAATCTTAGTATTGATTCCGGGGTGACTTTGATAGTCATAGTTTTTCTTGTTAAAATCATATTTAAGATGTTCAAACTTTATTTGTACGCTAAATGTACCATCACTAATGTAGATGATATAGTTTTTAAGAAAAAAATCAATGTTTATATTTAGTTAACTAAGTTTTTAAGCTTTTTAGCGAAACACATTTAAATTTTAAGGTAAAATTATTAAAAACTCGGAATTTTGCCTAAAAATATTAAAACTAGTTTTGTTTGTAAAATTATCGATTTATATTGCATTTTATACTGAATTCGAAGCACGAATCAAAAGTTTTCATATTTTACATGAAATTTGTTCAACTGAAATTGCCTTTAAATTTTGAGTTTTTTTTAATTGTGTTTCAAAAACACATATTATTTATTATTTACAAACTTTGTTAACCTTCTCCTAGTGGAAAATTGTCCAAAGAATCCGAAAATGCATTCCGTTTTCCGATTCAAAATCATGTTCATTGAGAAAATCATGACACTTTGAGAAGTTTAAAATAATGACTTTCATCGACATTTTCTTAACTATAGTTAACTAACTTTTTAAACTTGTCAAAATTTTATGAAAAGTTCTTCTTGAGGTACTTTGAACACTTCTCTACCACGGTCAGTATGTTTCTAAACCATTCCTTACGTATTTTAATTGTACTCTTCATTTTGCGGAAAAATCAAACCTATCAAAGTCACCCCAGCTATCAATGTCACCCCGTTTTACGGTATAATTTAAAAGAAATTTACAGATACATTCTTGGTCTATTCACGATCAAATCGACAGAATTGGTAGTTTTTAAAATCTCCTTTTCAGAGCATTACAGATTTTTTCTGCGTCTTGTTTAATTTTCACGATATTTGCTAATTTGGTTAGTTAGTTAACGTGAAAGTTTGAAAAATACCTCGCATTTACATTTCATTTCAGATTATATATTTTGGCCAAATGATTTTAAATTAAGTTTTGAAAAAGTGGGTTCGAAACCATAAAAAATATTTTTACAGATCAATTAAAGCATAAAATTCAAGTTATTTAAATCATTTTTGCTGAACAAGATTATTGAATCAAGCTTTGAGATGAAATTCATTAAATTGTAAAAAGATAAAATAAGAGTTTCAAAAATGACAACACGCATGCTTTTCATTTCATTTCAAATTTTATATAGAGCCCATCAATAAATCACTTTAAAACTTTTTTTGACTTTGGGAAATTTTTTTATGTCACGATCAAATTAAGTGAAGATTTTTTTTAGCTTATTTAAAAAAAACATAATGAGCATAAAAAAAGATTCTTAAATTTTAACACAAATTTTTCAGAGTTATTTTAACATATTTGATATTCTGTGAAATTTTCGTGAAAATTGATGTTTTAAAATTAAGGTCTATATGAAATTTGCAATTTTTGATCGTGAAAATTCACTTACCCTACTCATGACCAATTTAGGATCATTTTATTATTCGGAGTTTTAACTTTTATACGGAGCTGCAAATATTTTTTTTTATTTTCGTTTAAAAAAAATGACCAAAGTGGCTTTTCGGAAAGGGAATTATAAATTGAAGCTGTTGATGGAATACTTTTATGACTTAAGGTATTAAACAACGCAGTGGTTCAAATTCGATACTTCCCGAACAGACGATAATAACTTAATTCATGCCATTTCAATAACAAATACTGTTAAAATAACAAAAAGTATTATGGATTATTCTTGAAAAATCAATTTTCGCATAAGAGTTGAATAACAGTTTATGTTATCATAACAAAATTTGTTATTGGTCTGATATTGACTGAAAGCCAAAACAACTTTGGAATAACATTTTTTGTTATGGAAGAATATCTCCAACCGTTATTGGCATGATCGGATTAGTTGTTAAAATAACAAAAAATAATAACAAAGATTTGTTCGAAGAATAACTAAAAATGTTATTAGTCTGTTATTACAATAACAATCCAATAACAAAAAAAAACATAACGACGAATACCAAATCTTGTTATAAATAACATAAAATGTTATTGGCTTAGTATTTTTAAATATCAAAAAATGTTATTCCCAAGTTATTTCCGTCTGCTCAGGTTTCAGCATCAACCAACAGCCTCACTAAATTTGAGCTTGATCAGAAATGGTCAATTTTGCGATAATACTGGACTAACTCGAATTCTTTACCTGGTCTATCGATCAAATATCAATTTCGGGTTACTGTGGGTAAGATATCAGATTTCCCGAGTTTATGAAGTAATTATGTCTTTCGGACTAGCATTCTATTTCGGACTATCAAAGAAAAAAATATTTTGATGAAATGCATAAGTTAAAACATGCTACAGTGGACGCTCTTTGCGTCGATATTGAAGGAATCGTCGAGACTGGGATTATCACCATCAAATTAAAGAATAACAAAATCAAAGTATGCGTTTGAAGAGAACAACATTGATATTGACAAGATCGATGCCAAAAATTCAACTTTTTTACCAAAAAAAAAATCTATTAATTTTGCTAGTTTATTTTTAAAAGTTTTTGTTGGAATGTTTTACCCAACTTGAAATATTTTTCCCCTTTTTCCATCTTTAGCAAATTTAATTGAGATCTCCTCAACTTCCGATATCGTTCCCATTTTCTAAATTCTTCCCTGGCGCCCTCGAAAAAAATATCAATCAAATCCCATCATTCAGTCACATGCACGCACGTCCGCACGCAAACCCCGTCAAATCCCCGAATCAATCCTTGCCAAAGAAAGGGGTCGCCGTCGCCGCCGTCGTATGTCTTCACCAGGCTTTCCTTTTTCCCACTTTCACCTCCCCCTTTCTGCTAACAATATAAAATCGATTTCCACCCTCTTCCCTACCGGAAGAAGCAGAGGAGGATGAAGAAGTGGTCCTACCTCGCAAGCGGGAAATCAAAATATCCATCTTGGATTCCTGCCTATTTTCGGTCAATTTTTTTTCCTCCCCACAACTCCCTCGCAAAACCAAGGTTTGGAACCGGCAGTCCCTAACCTAGAAGGTTGAGGGAGAATGATTTACGTAGCTCAAACGATACCGATACTGGGTCGATGAAAACGGAGTAACGGCACAAAAAGGAGGAATCCTTCCAAACGGAATAATCCTCGGCAAAAAAAAATACTCGAGGTTCGTTGGCCAGACGGGACAACCCCGCTGTCCCGAAATTCTGGAAGTGAAATTGCTCCCCGTTTATCTTCGCGTGTGTCCTCTTGGTTCTGGAAAATGTACGTACGCGCAAAGTGACGTTGATGGATGGCAGCATGTATGAGAGTGGGGGGGGGTCATATTTTTTACTCGTTCTTGATCTTGGTTTTGGGTTGTTATCTGGGGCTTCTGGTGTTGAGTTCTCTGCGAAAGTGCAATTTTGAGAGAACATTTTGCTTTCCGGACTATTTTTTACATTTATTAATTTAAGTGAAAAATTGAATACAAACTATTACCAATTTCATGAAATTGAAAATAACATATTTTCAACGATTTCCAAAAGAATCACCCGCCAAACATAATCCCTCCAACTTTCAATTTAAACGAAGATTAGTTTGGCTGCCAGCTGGGCTGGTCTCGGGCTGGGGTTTGCTGCTGTATCAGTCTCGAGCTGATAGGGAAATTTGTTTCGTCTACTCTACTCGCACAGTTCTTTTTTTCTTATCGTGCGATTCCAAATTGGCTACAGCACAAATACATCAGACACGAATGAAGAAAAAAAAATATCGATTGAGGTATCGAGGTTGACGACATGAAAAAAATATCAAATAGAAAGAGAGTACTGATAGAGGGAAGATTCGGGAACAAATCAGATAACGTGCGACCAGAAATAGAGCTTTGACGTTTAACATAAAAAAAGTGAGAACGTCACAGGAAATCAGATAATGTCTAATTGAAAGAAAACAACTTTGTTGCTAGGGCAGCATTTTGATTGAATCTGGCAAGGTGATAAAAAAGCTTAAGATGCATTAGAGTACTTTAATGCTTTTTTTGTTTTGCTACCCCAGCAAATCTATTATGTATTATTCTTTCCTTTACCTTGAAAAAAAAACAACTTATTTTTTTTAAACTCTATGTTCATTATATTACAACATCGGATTTAAATTGAAATTTCTTATCAGCCATATAGGATTGATTAATGATCGAATTTTATAACCTATTTTTCCTTATGTGATTTTTTTATTATTTACTAAACTGTGGTTTTATTAGCGAATAAGCAGGTTGGTACTACTGTAGTCATAAAGAGCATTTTTATTCGCTTATTTATTAATATCTTTACAGATAAGGTTGTTATCTACGACCTGCAGACGACATCTGTGCTCTATACTCGACTGTCAAAACTAAAAATCTAGCTTTAAAAAAATTAAAAAATATTTATTGATTTTCAAAAGCATTACATGGATGTAAAATTAATTCCAATAAAATTGTCGATTTTTCAGATGGATTGATTCAGTTACTTTCTGATACATTAAATAACATTGAAAGACAAAACAATAAAGCTGATATTCAAGTTCATTTGAAAGGTTTGGCGTGATTTGATCTAAGACAAGATCCAATGCAAATTTTATTTCAGGTTTGTGTCCCTTGTCCTCTTAAAAGTTTGCCAAAAAATCAGGGAGGAAAAAAAAATAAAATTTAATTTAAAAACTTCTAAAACATACTGTATACTATTTAAAATACGTCGTAAAAATGTGTTTTACAGCATTTCCATATAAACAAACGTTTATTAACCTTTAAAAAAAATTGTGACCACAGGTCGAAAAAAAATTCAATTTAAGGTTAACATATTATCTAGTTATTTTTATATTCATCAAGTTTTTAATAAATAAAAGCTGCATTAAAGTATGAAGCAGACATGCTCAACTTTTGTGGCTTAATTCTTACATTTTTTATGATTTCATTGATGGAACCAGTTCTAAGATTACCAGTGATAATAATTTTGATAAAAGTTCTAAAATATTTTTACTAGTCTTTTTCATCTACATTTAGTGGCTGAACCAGTTTTTTTTAATAAAAATTTATACAAAAACCAAGACGTAATATTTAATGTTTAGCCCTTTTAAAATGTTAGTCTTGCTCTAAAAGAATGAAAATATTCTTTTCGAAAGATCGGAAAATTACACGAAACTTTCAAATTTTAACATTGAAAATCGGACCATTAGTTGCTGAGATGGGGGATGTTTGAGTGACACTTAGAAAACATAATTTTTCGTGTTTTTAAATCTTTGCATGGTCGTATCGACAAAGTTCGAAAAAGCAAAATATAGAGATTTTTTTCAAGCTCTTCAAAAACATTTTTTTCAAAGGTGGCCAAACATGGGCACTAATTTAAAAAATAAATAACTCCAACTATTTAAAAAAAAACCCCTGAAAACGGTTCTAACTTTCAAACAGATATCGAAAAATGAAGTTGAAATTTTTTAGCGACCAATATTTCGATTTAAAAAAAATCAGTATGGATACAAAAATTCCTTACTCGGTCGAAGATTTTGTTTACATTCTGGAAATTTCTGAATAGTTGGCATTTAATGTCCCCTGAAACATATCAGGAAATAAAAAAATGTATTTTTTTTTTGCAACTTAAGTTTTATTGATATAAAGTAACATTAAAAATCGCCAAAAAAATTTTAACGTGGTATGGACAGCTTAATTTGTATGGAAATTATATGGACAAACAAATGATGCAAAATAGCTTTTTTGGGCACTAAGAAAGTTTTAGCCGGATTAAAAAATACAAAAAAAAATCAAATGACCAAAATCTCAGAGAATTTCTCACTTTTCAAATATTTTAATTACATCTACTTGGAACATTTAACTTCACTTTTTGGGGACAAAAAAATAAAATAAAAATTGTGTAACGAGTTTAGTTTAGTTGTTTTGTAATCATAAGTTTTCAAAAAATGTAAGATTTGACTTACTGCGGTACTGTACATCAAAAATTCATTACTTAAATTTAAAGATTTTTGAATAAACCCAAACACACTAAAAATGATTCTAAACATAAGGGATTGCATTTTTAATGCATTTCAACTAATTGCACTTGAATTTTTGTTGAAACAATGAAGTTTAGGATTTTTTATTGTTGCTTGTTCGGGCCAGTTGTGAAAAAAAAAATCAAAATTTCCAATATTTTCACAGTACTTTTAAAACTCGTAAAAGGGGGGAACAGCATCTAATTCCAGCGTGCCTCTAATGTTGGCACAACTGTTGGTCAGAACTGTGACATTCAATTAAAGCTAATTGAAAGCTTTCCCCTAGCTTGTATCGAAAAAGATAAAAAAAATGGTTGTTGGATATAAGAATAAGACTTTCAATGCTTCAAAGAATTTTTTTTTTCGAGTTTAAAAAAAATAATATAAAAGATTTTTTTTTCTGACAACTGAACAGTTGATTGAAATTCATTAAATTAGTCTGAAATTTTGCTGCTGTTTCTGAATGCAATTTTGATCAATATTTTAGAAACTGACAAAATTTTGCAAGATTTTCAATGAATTTATTAAATATTTTGGATTCTTTTGAATTTCATGTTCTTTTCTTAATTGTGTTCTCTACATTCTAGATCTGTTTAAAAAAACTAGTTGTACCCCATTTATTAAAAAAAAGTAAAAGTATACTTCATACAATGCATACTAGGCAGCATACATTAGATTGTACGACTTTTTTGTGTTTTGTTTTTTTTTTTCAACGAAAATAATATTTTCGGCAATATTCCCCCGTTTGATTTTTTTTTTTGAAAATTTGTAGCAGCCGTTTCGATATATCGATATTAGAACTAAGTTGCCGCAAACAATTTTTAAAATTTTTGTTCCTCGACTCTAACCTAAGTCAAGGAGGGAAGGAAGCAAAAAATGAAGTGTCACGCCATGGAACTAAAAATTGATCGAAAAAAGTTGTCGAAATATTTAAGCATTGACGATGTTTTTTCAAAGTGAACAAGTTTTTGTGGTCCTGTGCATCGGAATTTAAAAAAAAAAACATTTTTTTCTAAATCGAGCCCAAACATAATGAATTCGGTTCTGATTGCTGGGAAAAAGCATTTCAAATTGTTTTCAGTAAATAAGACTTATATTTTCCTTATAATTCTGAACCCCTTCACATTAACACATATACTTTGAAAAATATTCACAACGGCATAATTATTGATTTAAAAATATACTGCCGTCTTTAAGTCTTTAAGCTATTTTCAAACTCAATTGAATCGGATGAGATATCATGTTTTGATGAGCATCCACTGTTACCTTTCTGATTATTTTTATTATTTATTTTTTATTATATTGAATTTATTCATGCAACAAAAATACAAAAAACTATCTGCAAGAAGCATTTCTCACTGAATCACTCATTTAAAATTTCACAACACACAATTTCGGGCCGCCAATCAAACGTTCTCTATTTCCAGAACATTCGGAAACGAAATTGTTCTCACTTGCAAATCTTAACTATTGCATCATGTTTTCCCCTTCTGAGCCATTCTTCCGGGTGACAACAAAATTTCATCGTGGTCGACGACGACGTGAAATCGTTTAAATTTGAGACTAAATAAAATCACACCACATGGCACGTGAATAATCACGTTTGGCTGGGTTCGAATTTCACACGCTGACTCAGCGGCGATAATTTTCTTTTTGCAATACAAATTGAAAAAAAATAATTTTTTTTTTTGGTTGATGAATTTCAATTTTTTTTTTCCTCTTTTTTTAAATATAAGTTTAAAAATTTTTTTTTTTTTAAATAAGTCAACAATTTTTCATAACTCATCAATTTTAAGCACACGTCACTGATAAACCAACTTGACCGCAAAAATAGAACACCGGCAGTATCAGCAACGAAAAAACAGCCTCAAAACGCTCAACAAACACAATTTTCGTTCAATGACAAATTGCTGGTGTCATCAAACTGATCGACACAAATGAATGAGCCTTGTGAGAAGCGGTTTGAACTGGTAATAAAAAAACGCGTTTTTTTTTTTGTTGAAGATAAAAATTTCTAAAAAGTGAAAATTTTTCAAAATTAATATATTTAATAATTTTTTCGTTCAAAACACTCGAAAAACAATATTATTAGGATTTTTCTACAACAATTATCACCTGCCTCGTTAATAACGAAACCCTTTTCGTTCCTAGACCGGCAGCAAATATTGATTTTCTGTCTCGAGAGGTTCTAACCTGAGCAAACAGCAAATAGAAAAAACCCGACTTGCCTCCAGCCTTTCAAAGCTACCAAAAATTCACCGGAATTTTCCTTCCTGACCGGCCTTAGTCGGCTTTTCACACCGGAATCTCGCAATTTTCATCACACTCGCACACACACACCCTCATTTTTTCGATGAAAATTTCATCACACTTTTTTTTTTTGCTCAACTTTTGAGCTTGCCACCGTTCTTTCTGATGCAATTTCGCCACCGGTCCAGCGGACCATTTTTTCCAGACCGGGGAAACTTTTTCACCGGCTCGTTTGTTTCTTTCAAAAATTTTCACCACCAAAACCAAGAGCTCACAGGAAACGACCAGAAAAAAACGATAAAACTTTCGAACCAACGACAACGAACCCGCTGGACAAACAGGGCGACTATCGGAGAGCCCTTTTTCCCGAAACGAAAAAAAAGAGTGAAAAAATAATATTGATATTTTCCCTCTGCGAGCCACCCGCCACCACCCACCCCACGAACCGACCGGACCGAAGGGAAAATAGAGGCAGTGGAGGAAGAAGAAGAAGCTGCTCGCACGGAAGAAGAACGAGCCGCTCTCGCGCGATGCACAACCAGTTTTTCACACAAAGAAGCACGAATCTACACTGAAGCACGAGCGAGAAGAAGATGTGATTATTACCCATCGCAGAGTGCTCCGAGAGCCGAAGCTCCGAGCCGAGCGAAACCCGAAGCGGAGCCGAGGCGTTGCTTTGGGTGTGTGCGAGAGTTCGCCACCTTCGCCGCCCCGCAGCACTCGCAGGGTTTCGGCGTAGCGAAGCAACAGCGGTGCTACTGGAGTTGAGCGCTACCAATACAGTCAAGGTGGGCAGGGCTCGCAGCTGGAGATTTCCTATGTGCACGAACGCACACATCAAGAGAGCGGTTGAGGGCTCGGCTCGGCAGAGGTGCAGAGGGAGCCGAAGCTAGGGAGAAAAAAACAACCTCTTTGTTATGTATTCATGGTGTGTTTGAGGAGGTTTCTTTGTTCACAGCTGAGGCACATAGATGCGGGGGGTGAGAGATGGTGGCGGGAGAGTGAGAGAGGGACGAAGAAGAGCCGAACGCACCGGCAACCGGCATTATACCGGGTGCCGAAGCTGTGGAACCGGTCTGCACGCACAGCAAGCGCAGAGAATTGGCGAGCAGCCGAACGGAAATCGGCCACTCGCTGCGAGCCGAAGCCAGTCACGTAGCCTACTGCGACCGGTGGCCCTATACGTGCGACGAGGAAGGCTTTGGCTGTGTGCGTGCGTGGTTATAAATAGAGCGTCCGGCTGCCGGCCGGGTTAGTTAGGTTCTTTCAATTGATCAAGTAACATCGTACATGAAGAGCAGCGCCCAAAACGCGCAGAGCAAAAAGAGAGAGAGAAATCAGAGTTTTATCTGAAACTTGTCACAGAACAGCAGCAGCAGCAGAGCAAGAGAAACCTACTACTGCAGCGCAGCCAAGCAAACAAAACCCGAGGGTCGCTGTAAATGAGCAAAGTACACGCAACGTTGAGTTATTTTGTAAATTTTATCATTATTTAGTAGTAACGTAGTAGAGACTCTTAACAAATTGTCACCAAAAGTTACAAAGTGCGAGTGTGAAGACGAGCAAGAACAAACTCGTCGTCGTCGTCGAAATTCTCGAGTGCGTGAACCAAGTGAAATCGGAAAACCGAGTTTTCCACCCAGCGAGAAGAAAATCGATGCACATCAGCAGCAGCAGCAGTCAAAGTGCGTTTCGCGGAAGAAGAGTGGTTATGCGGCGGAACTAGCAGCGAGAATCGCAGCTCTTCGAGAGAATACTTAGGATTTTCAAATTTTGCACTTACAACCCACAAATCGCAAGTTGAAAATCAGTTGGAGCAACTGCAACACAACAACAACAACAAAATACAAATGAAGAGTAGATTATTTAAAACGCGAGTAAAAAAGTAATATTTAAAAATTACAAGTTAATAAAAGAAAGTGATAATCAAGTGCTGTGAATTACAAATAATAAAATTTTAATCGTAAGCTAACGTAAGCAAATAAAAAGGAGGAAGGAAAGTCGATACCCGAGTCCTTCTACACAACACAAAAAGAGAAGGTGGAAAAACGCAGTCAGAGTGAAGAAGCGAAGCATAGCGAGCGCTGAAGAAAATCGAAAGAGTTACAGAAAAAAAGTCGCTACACAACAAAGTGAAAAGCCAATCGCCAAGAGAGCATCCCTCCTCTTGTATTTATGAGTGCGAATTTTGCTGCCATCGACGATCTGGTTGAAGAGTTTCTGAAAATGGAACTCATTTCCGTTCCTCCGTATCCAGGCCAGCTGGGCTATCTAGGATCCAACAAAGTCAACGGTAAGTACACCTCTCCCAGAGGTTAAAATCTGTCCCCTCCCCTCCCCCCAACTTGACCAGTTGACCCCCTCTTCACACTCACACCGAAACTCCCAACGCTCTCCACTCTCCGGACGCGTAACGCGAAAACGCTCCGAAATCATGTTACATCATGCCGTCGCCGTCGTCCCCCTCGTCAACCCGTCCAATTTGAATACACAAGTATCAAGTTTTATTCACTGTTGCCAAGCGAACTTTCTCGAAGCGAGAGAGCGCTCGCGCTCTCTCCCTCTCACGCGCGGCGAACAAAGTAACCTTGTGCAAAAGTGTCGCACACTCCCACACACCCGAGAGAGAGCGAGCGAGCACGCGGCGAAAGAGAGAGCCAGCGAACGGGGCGAAAACATATGAGCGCACAGCTGATGAGGCCGCAGCTGTTTCGCGGCCGTGTTCTGCTCATTCGCTCTCTGGACGTCGAACGTGCAACATCTCTCGCTGGCGTTGACTGCTCGCTTGCAACAGCGAATCTCCATCCAAGCTGGCCCTGCTGGAACTGTCGTTCGCTTCGCTCGTCGGCTGCCTCCGATCGCGAATGTGTTACAGTAAATGAAACTCTTCTTTGCGCTAATCTTGTCTAGCTTCACCCTGCTTGAACTGTAGGCTTCGCCTACTGCGAACAGCTGTTTCTTGCTCACTCGCGCTCTCGTTTTCGCCGGTGCTCTCGCCGCTCGCTGGAAAATCGATACCGTTTTCGCTTTTCACCGCCCGGAAAAGCTGACGTGGAATTTTCCTTTCGATTTTTCCGCCGACCAGCTGATTGCTCTCCGCTCTCCGGGACTTCCAGCTGGTGGCCGGGCGAAAATCGATTGTCAGCCGGTTTCTGTGCGGTGCAAATCGGAATTTCGGTGCAGGTTTTCCGGCAGACGACGGCGATGCTGGCCACTTCCGGTGGATGGACGAGAACTGGCCGGACTTCCGGCGTGAGTGCGTGTGTGAAGCTTTGTGGGGTGTCTTGAGGTTGGGTTTTGTGAGCTGTGGCTAAGTTTTTCTTGTTTTTTTCTCCTCTTGTCTGTGCAGATTTCCGAACACCGTTGATGCCGATTCCGGCCAACAGTAACAAAACCGCCAACCAACGCCATCAGACGCAGCAGCAGCAGCAGTCCGGCAATCAGCAGCACCAGCAGCAGCAGGTCAGTCAGAGGAACCAACATCTGCACCACCACCACCACCATCACAACGGCGGCCATCACCATCACCACCACCACAATCAGGCCTCCCAGGAGAACTACCAGCCGCAGGAGCCGGCGACGATAGCGCTGACCGCGTCGCCCCACGAAGATGCCCTGCAAGCGCTGGCAGCCCGGCTGGAGACGGAACTCCGCACAGCCAAGCGGCGGCACCTAGTCTGCACCGAGGTGCTGCTCCCGGCCGACCTGCTTCCCCGGATAGCGGCCCAGATGTTCGAGCTGTCCGAGAAGGAACCGTGCGGCATCCGCGGCTGCACGGTCTACATCGAGTTCGAGGACGAACCGGAAAACAGCAGGTAAGCGGTGTTCCTGCGGAACCTCCCCTCCAAACCCCGCCAGCGCTCAGTGTCTAACCCAACTCTTCTCCCTCTCTCCTTACAGGCGGATCGCCACGATGAAGACCGATCCGACGACAGTGTCCACATTCGAGCTGTATCTGACCCTGCGGCAAGACCGAAGCGGCTGGACCTCGATCCTGCCACAGTTTCTCAAGTGAGTACCTTTTAACAAACCCTATCGCGTCCCCAAACCCCCCAAAACCGTCCCGAACTCGCCCTAACCTCAAAATTTCGCTCTCTCTCCCATCTTTTCTCCACTCTAGAAATCTGGCCCGTGGCAGCACGATCATGATCAGCCCGGAGTTTGCGCTGACCAAGAACAAGCTCTACCACGCGTACTCCGACTAAGTCGCGCCCGCAGTTCAAGGTAGGAAAGTGACGTTCCCCGAAAACCGTTTGAAAGTTGTGAGTGTTTGACGCCCCCCCGCCGGGGCCGACCGCAAAGGACGCTACGCACGGTTTTTGCGCTGCGTGCAGTGTTTTTGAGTATTTCGAGCGAGACAAAAAAAGTAAATATTTAACGGCAGCAGCAGCAGCGAATGTGGAGTTGAATCAACCTACAAAAAACAACCAACCCAAGTGATGTTAATGTGTAGGATTAACGCTAACAAATACAGCAAAGAGAAAAAAATTGTGTACATGTAGCCACACGCAAACGTCAAAATTTGCAAAAACGAAAATCTCTCTCATCTTTTTTAATTTTTTGTGTACTAGGAGCCAAGAGCAAGAGAGTTACGAGAAGATACAAAGTTCGTCGCCATTTGTGAGAGTTTCGCGCAGTTTTAGGGAGCGGTATTACAAATCAGCAGTGTATAGAGTTGGTCAACAACATCGATTAGAAAGCCCATCATACTGTTTCGTTTCGTTGTCGGTGTTGAGCAGAGCAAAAAAACAAGCCTTGAATTACAATTTGCATTACAAACAAAAAAAAAACGCTAAAAATTATTAAAAATCGTAATTCGTCGTAGTCGTCGTAAATGTCAGTGCAGAGAGATGCAGAGAGAGAGAATAATCAGGCAGCATAAATAGGTATGTTTTTTCAAATTGAAACGATTTTGTGATGATTTCCTAGTGATTTTCAAATTTTGCCTCCCCTGCGGGGATGCGCCCCTGGCCAGCAACTGTCAATCGCGGTGAGCATGGGCGCACTTCCAGCGGTGGGGCAATTGTTAAGTTTTTCTCTCGTGCGTGAGCAAAAACAAATCATACAAAACAAAACAAGCGCAATCGTGATCGAAATTAATTAATGGTATAAATTTTGCGGAACAAAAAACACTTTTCTGTTGATCATTTTCAGTTTTTGGCTCTAGGATTTATCAAATTGATGTTAAGAACTCGACAAATTTAAACGCAGCGAATTCCGTTCTTTTTCCTCAAGTTTACCAACCCGTTTTTAAATATTTTTTGCGAGATTTTATAATTTTTCGTTTTCGGTTGACAATGATTCGATCGTGTGTGAGGAGGAATGTTCCTACAAGTGAAATTCAAAATTTTTCGTAACGTCAAAATCAAAAACTAAATCGGGGTGGGAAAGCGGGGAAAAGAATGGAGCGAAGAAAGAGAGAAAAGCTAATAACAAAAAAGGGGAAAACGGGGTTAGGATGAGCGAAGCGAAACAAAAAACCGATAAAGCATTTGTGAGTAATCTTGAATAAGATTTTAGAAGGCTAAGCGAGAGTTAATATTTTTTTCTGACGCAGATTTTCTTGTGTCTCTCCCAACATCAAGCAAAAGCACACTTTTTTTATTTGTCTCTGTTTATAAATTATTGATTAATTACTAGCTGATAGCGAAGCGAAGAAAAGTGAGGAGGTTATCATTTGTGATATTTGCGCTATTTAAGAAGTCCAAACACTTTTGGTTCTCTTGATTTTCTGCAACAAAAATCGAGCAACACAAAACAAAAAAGAGAAAGCGAGCGGAAAACCCTTTTCCGACATATTTTCTTTTTTCTTCTGCAAACTTCTTTTTTGATCTCAGAGTTAATAATCGAGTAGTAGTAATAATAAATTATCCACAAAAAGTAAAGAAACAAAAAAAACACAGTTTAATCAATAGGAACAAACAAAGAAAAAACAGCTTTTCGATTTGCTTGCACTTGATCTCCGCGGGTGAGAAGTGAGAGAGCGTGTCTCACACAGACAAAAACAGTTACACACACACTCACAGAAATATCAAAGATTTATTCATCAAGTTTGAAGTTGTGGAGCGAAAATCCACACACACAAAATATCAATTATCAGAAATCTCCTCTCCTACTGTAAAACCTTTCAAACCAATCAAATACACACACACACACACAAACGCAAACCGATAAAAAATCTAATGGTTTTTCAATCACTCACACAACCAGCCGATCTTTTATTATTATTACTATTACACTCTCATTGTTTGTTACAGTAAAATGTATTGGATATATATATAAACGATATGTGTCTGTAGTAGTTATCAACAAATTATTAATCAGTAACGTGTAAAGTAAACCAACAAAAAACATAAAAATTTGCAAAATACTTCACACAAAATGTTTAAAAACAGAAAATATCTCCATCAGTGTATAATTTGACAAACGAAAAATAACATCTCTCAAATAATGTTTTCATTTTTACTTTTAAAATGCGCAATTGTTTAACTCACAGTTGCAAAAACAAACATAAACTATACAAAATACAAAAAAAAAGAATCGAGTGCGGCTGGCTCCAAACTTGCCGTGAAAAACTCACGAAAAACTTCCCACAGTGGCGTCTCCCGCAACGGTCAAAATCCGGACGGCAAAAGTCAGTCTATCAACTTGGAAAAATTGCCCCTGAAAAAAAGCGGGGAAAAAGTTTCCACCATTTCGAAAACCGCGTAAAAACAAAAAAACTTGATCAGTTGAACCGCCCAACCGCCTTTCAAAATTTGGTTGCGTGAAGTGACGTTTTGACGTTTCTAGTTGACCGAAAATTTAGCGATCCCACTGTGGCGAAAAATTGTGGTGAAATTTTCGCCGGCGAGCCGAAACGTCAGCGCCCACTCGATTCCACGAGCTGTCCCACCATTGTGATTTTTAAGTATAAGTTTGTAGGCCGATCGTAACGAATTAACTGCTATTTGGGGGTCGCATTGTTGTCGTCTTTTGAGCGCGCACTTGAGCTGCGCCAAAGTCGGCTGGCAAGCAACAACAGAAAAACTGGGGAAGAATCAAGCAGTGGAGTAAAACACGGAAATTTGAAACAATAATATGATAAACGGAAAATAAAATGTGGAGAGTCGTGATTAGGACGTAAGGCAAAAACATATTTAAAGAAACAAAAAAAATGAAAAACAAAAAAAATCCACTCTCTACATGAGAAAAATTATTACAGAAAAAGTGGAAAAATGAAATGTTTGATACAAAAAAATATTGTGTGTGTGTTTTTCTATATTTATATAATATATATCATTAAAAAAAACAAAAAATAAATTAAAATACTAGGATTTTCAAATTTCAGAATAACTAAACAAACAAATTTTTAACAAAAGCAAACCCACACAAAAAACTCCTGTAACATTTCGTTTTTTCTCTCTCCCCAAAAAATAACTCATTGAAACCAATCAATCAGTCCGTACTAGGCGACAAAACCAACAACACGAGTCAATTTTTACTTTCTAATTTATTACTCCCTCATCTTCCCTCCTCTTTCCGGATACACCAACCGATACGAATATGAAAACAAACAAACAAACAAACAAACAAAATCTTAGTTCGGTAGTTTGACAACGAAATTTTTCACCACAAATCCCTTTGGATCAACGCAAAAGGGTTTCCGGAGCGGCGACGCTCTCTCGCTCCCTTTTCATTTGCGCTCTCGGGTGCGAAACGACAGAAAGAGAGCCAGAGAGTGCGCGGCTCCGCTTTACGAACAAAAAAATCTCGTTCTACACAAATTTCTCAAAAAATGTGATACGATCTTAGTTGAACAAAAGAGTAAAATGAACCACGAATAAATGACGAAATTTGAAATTTAGCAAGAGAAAAATTAAAGAAGCAAAATCCATATCCCAAAACGTGCAGCAGTGGAATGATGAACAGAATACAAAACATAAACATTTAACAAACAAAAATATTAAACTCAAGCAAAACAAACCACACTATTGCAAAAAAAAGAACAAAACGTAAAAATACTATATGTATGTATTAGTAGTTTTTCGTATACTTATCAAAGGAAAGCAAAACAAAAAATAGAAACAAAAATCATTACAATATCATAAACATAAACAAAACAACAAACAAAAAAATCCACAAAATACTATTTTTCGTTTCGTTTTGAACATTTTTTGAGCGCGTCCGCCGTCGCATTTTTGAAGCCAGTGCGCGGGGGTGGACCGCTCTGACAAAAAAAAACTGTTTTTAATTTCCCTTGTATTAGTAGTACTAGCGGAAGAGACAAGCACAACGTGATCAAGTAATGTTAAAGAAGAAAATGAGGACTACAACCTTACAAAAAAAAACAAGCTAAATGTGTATATGTGTACCAATGCATACATATTCAGAAAAAAAGTAAAATAAAAACAAACAAATCTTTGTAGACTGTTAAGGATCTAATCTCGTTCATATCCAGCAGCAAACAATTCAAACAACACAGAGAAATACAAACACTCACCCACACACACATGGTAGGATGCTTCTTATAATTGATTGGTTTCACCACTTATGTCCAATCACCAAACACTCTCACACGCTTTTTCCTGGAACGCTGTGTGCGTGAGAGCGTGCGCGGGCGTGAGAGAGAACAATAGCAAGTGCCGCTTCTGTGTGTGCGTGAAAGAAGGTGTTGCTCGGTGCGTTGCGCTCGTTGCCGAAATAAAAACAACAACAAAAAAAACATGCGAACCGATCGTGTACAAATGTAATGGATAATAATTGTTAATTTTTATTAGCTAGGATTAGTAGGATTTACTAAGTGTAGACAGCGAAGGTGGCGATTTTTAATTGCGAGCGAATCAAGAAGTGGGAGCGACAAGTACTCTAGGCTATCGAAATACACACACAACCCCCCCTTCCCCCTTTACAATTACGATTACGAAACTCAATACACACCTACCCATACATTCATGCGGAAATCGAGAGCTTCAATTTTGAAGGTAATTTCACGCAGAAAGGTTAAGTTTTGTTTTTGATTTCGAAAAACGAGAATATGCGAGAGCGAATTTCATCATTTATTTTGATATAAGTGTGATCTTAAGCGTAGTGTTTTTTTTGTGTCACTTTTTTTAATCTATTTTTATTTTTTTCTTACAAATTCCGAATACAACAAAAAAACACACAAGTCATAGTCATTTGTTTTTATTTTTACTCTGTTATTTAGTCAGTTCATTTTTTGTTTTTTATACCCTATTTAAATTTAAGTCGAATCAGCATACAAGATTTTTTCTCTCAAATAGGAAGAAAAAACTCTAATCGTGATATTTGTGATTAATAAGAGCGCGAGCGCAAGCCCGAGCAAAAAACAACCAGAACTCAGCCGAGCTGAACACGCACGAACAAAAGATCGGAAACCCGAGCGGCGCGACGCGCCTGCACGCGTTCACACACGCACACTTTGATCGGGAAAGCCAAGATAAAGAACACGTTTTGTTGCTTTTGTTCTTTTTAAAAATGCCAGCTAAAAAACTCAACTTGTTAGTTGGCACAAAAATAATCAGTATTTCAGTTCGCAGTTCGTTTGCTCGTTTGCTTCCTGTCGAAAGCGGGAGGCAAAGAGCAACCCATTCAGTACATGTTGTGTTTAAGTGCGAAGCGATTTAGTTTTATGAAATCGAAGCCACGCCCTGGGGCGTGGCCTAAAACGCCAGATTTTGCCCTTTCGGAGCGAAAGGGTTACGAGACAAATTCGAGCCAAATTTTCATTCCAAGTTTTATTGCCAATGAAACTTTACTGAATTTGGTTAAAACAACTAGCGCAGTGTAGGGTTTTTCACCCGAGGCTCTCAAGGCATTGACTAGATTTTTTGATGCGGGGTGGAGTCAGCATTTCGAAAGGCTACTTAACCACGGGTGGGCTCCTCCCCCCTTAGAGCTGGTCTATGCTTCCGATTTGACACTTTGTTTTCTCAGTTGACATCTTTTGAGAAAGTAAAAGAGAGCGCAAGGGGAAAACCATGAATGGAACAAACACAGAGACACATACACACACGCAACAAACGAAAACGAAAAGCGAGTTTTTGTTCTTAGGTTAGGTTTTTTGAATTAACTAGGTATCTATACATTTAATAAAAGAGAAACGAGCAGAAGAAAAAGAAAATCAGTTTTTTTGTTTTTTGGTTGAGAAGACGAGTTGATGGAAGAAGAAAAATAATTTGCGAAAAGAAGAAGAGAACATTTGTAATGGAAAGAAAGAAAAAAATACAAAACAAAATATTAAGTGATAGTATCTAAAAGTGATAATAATTAAGAAAGAAGAAAAGTAAGAATTACAATTATAATCCAGCAAAAAGAAATACAAATAATTATTAATTCTAATGAAAAAAACACATTAATTATTATATCATTTGTAACAACAGCAGAGGAAAGATGAAGAGAGAAAAAAACAGTAAGACAACCCAATGGCAACAGTAAAAATAGGAATCCACCGTTTTTAAAAGTAATATTTTCTCTTTCTGTGGACATAATGAATGCAAAAACACAAATGTATTATGAAGAAAAACAGAAGAAAAGAACAATGAAGAAATACCGAGAGCAAAAAAAAACACAATAAAAGAAAAATAAAAAATCTCAAAAAATGAAAAAATAAAAACCAAATCTTTTATTTCCCATTGTCCGCCTTACTTGCCCTGTCCTCTTTCGTCGCTCCTTCGTCGCCAGCACACGCACTCTCTCTATCTCGTGTCTTCGTTTCTCTTTTGTGCTCTTTCGTTCGCTTCGGTCGTGATCGTGTCGTCGTCGCGTGTGTGTGTTCGCTCCACTCGGCCGGCGTTCGAAGCGTTCTAGTCAATCCGAAATTAATTATCCCGCACTGTAAAAGAGAGTGTCGCTCGCAATTTGTGCTGATGTTGTAAAAAGGGCCGAAGGACAGCAAGGCGAAAAATCATTTTCATTCGTGTTGTCGCACAGAAAGAGACGATCTTACTTCACTCGCATACACACGAAGTAAACGATACAAATGATATACAAATTTATACAAACAAAAGAAATACACAAACACACTCACGTACAGAATCAATCATTAATGTATGTGAATGTTAGCGATTTGCGATTACGTACGTTGATTTCATCCTCACACTACATGTCAAAACAAATCAAACTAATAAAACAAACAAACACACAAATTTAGCTTGTAAGTTTGAAGAAACAAACAAAAAAAATACCTAACTTCTAACCCCTAATCGCTACCTAATTGTGAAGCAAAGCAAGCAACAATGAGAACTGAAAAAGTTTCTGCTAAGCAAGCGCCATGTGAAATCTAATTGTCGATATCGAAGCAAGCTTCGAACCCATGAAATGATGATACAAATTACGTATAGCTCGTAAGATTCGAACACAACACTCGAAAATACTAAGCGAAGGACAAAAAACCTGATGATGATTACAAATTATTGTGTTTACTCTGAGTTTACTTAAGCGTGCAGCACACGCTATATCCCCAATTAGTCATTACGAATGTTTTTTGTGAGAACGATTTTTTTAAAAGAAACAAAACAAAACGACAAAACAAAAATACAAAAAATAAAATTCTATGAATTTATACACACAAAAAAAGGTGAACAAAAATACAAATTTTTTAACGAAAAAAAAAACACACCCTCTTTGACATCCCTCAATCAATCCGAACATCCCTCGATCTCGATCGGCTGATCTCTGAAACAAGCAAGGTCTCATCGGCGATTCTCGTTTTTTTTCTGCATCATCAACCACGAAACAACAGAGAGTCGATTGTTGTGTTGGTGCGGTTTCGCTCGGACAGGCTCTCCTCATTTTTTTCTGCATAGCGCAGCAAACCGTGGTGCGTGCGTGCACAAACCGAGCGCGATCGCGAGTTTCTTTCGCGAAATTTCTACGGACGCTGGCAGTAGGCCATGTGGTCGGTTTTGGTGTTTTTTTCATTTTTCATCTTTTGGTTGACGGTGTTCGTGGCCTGCTGCTGGGCGGTGATCGGTTCCGGTTCCGATTTGGTTTGTTGTTTTTTTTTTTTTTTCGGTGGTCGAGTGAGTGACGAGCGATCGGTAACGAGTTTTTAATTGTTCGCACGTGGGAATGTCACGAAAATATCGCGGGTGTTTTTTTGGAAATGAACGAAAGGAGGACAGCATGATAAAAGAGATAAATGTTTTTGGATTTGCAAAACAGAACACAAAAGTACTATTGGTTGCTAAGATTTTTTTTATCGATTATGAAAGCAAAACAAAGTCAGCTAGCACTAACAAAGATCTAAAAAGTTTTTCCCATACCGGGAATCGAACCCGGGCCTTCTGGGTGAAAGCCAGATATCCTAGCCACTAGACCATATGGGATGTTGTGAAACTGATACACGTTCTGATTATTTATTCACTTATAACATAATTTAAAAAAAAAATCCGTGGTAATAAACAAAAAAAATGTATATTTTTTCAAATTAGGATGTTATTTTTTCATAAATTTTAGTTTCAGCGGTTGTCAGCGGTTGAGCTGTGATATTAGAATAAGTAACGCCTCCTTTCCTATCCCACATCTATTAGCTATTTCGAAGGTTATTTTTGCATTTTTTTTCCTTTTCTGTCCAATTCGTTCTCCTTAGTAAGAGTAAACTCTCTCCCCATTAAGAACAAATCAGCTGTTGAAAGGTAGTCCATATCTCAGCTCAGGATAACAACTGCACCAATGTATTTGTTAAAGCAACCAAATAAATGAAATGAAGTGAAAATGAAAATAAATTTTAGTTTTTAACTCATTTTGAAGCATGTACTCTATCTTGTGACACGTCCTATCTTTTGGCAACAAATGGAGCCTAACATTTCAAAAGGGCACATAACTTTTGTAAACAACAGTGTATCCCTTTCACTCAAATGACAGTTTTCATAAGGTGTGAAAGGGACACACTCTTGTTTGAAAAAGTTATTTGCCCTTTTGAAATGGCAAGCACGAAATGTGTCACAAGATAGCTCACAATAGACTATTCAGAAATGTTTTTTATTATCTTTTTCTGTATCAATTATCGTTTTATTATTTGTTTTGTCGATGTATACTTACTAGGTATGTATGATGCTTATTATTTAAATGATCCATTTTGTTTTCATAATTGTAAATAGTTACTTTTGGGACCATGATGCCAGGTCTCAATTTAATAACTAAAACATGCTTTTGTTAAACTTGAGTAAATTTTTGAATATTTTACTTTTATCATCCTTTCATTTGAGAGCTAGTTTATTATTTAAAAAAATGTTGGGCCCGATGTTTTATTGGCATCCTACAACCTTGGTAATTGCTTCCTTAACAACCTAAGTAATGTAGAAAGGCCATTAGCAGTAGGATAATTATACTAACCCTCTTTCAATAAGGAGAAAGTTGCATCAATTTTTATTTTAAAACTCATGAGATTTAGTCCTAATGAATTTTAATTGTTTCTGTTGTTATCATCACTGTCAAATGATTTATGTCAGTGATCTTATTTTAAATATAAAAAAAAATCAGTGAAAACAATTCAAAATCTTGCTTTACAAGGCTCTGCATTCCTCTTAAGTATACAATATTTTTATCCAAATAGCAAAAACCAGCTATAAAATTATGTATAAACTTTACTTCAGTACTCGGAACATAAAATGGACTAGTAAAATCTTACAGCTTTATCTCATGATTAATCCTAGCATCATTTTCATAGAAATATTCTGAATCCAGCCTCAACATATAAATAAATATCATTATTCTAAATTCTCAAAATTAATAACTTACCAGAAAGGTCTTTCATTTACACAGTATTTTTTTTTTTTTTTGTTAGGAAGGTTGAATATTATCTATTTTATGATGAAATTTCTTCTGAAGTGGTATGTGGTAAAATGAGTCACAATCACACATTTTTTTCTGACATCAACTCACACGAAATTGGGAAAAGTTGCCCCGACCCCTCTTCGATTTGTGTAAAATTTTGTCTTAAGGGGTAACTTTTGTCCCTAATCACGAATCCGAGATTTGTTTTTAGATATCTCGTGACGGAGGGGTGGTACGACCCCTTTTATTTTTGAACATGCAAAAAGAAGTGTTTTACAATAATTTGCAGCCTGAAACGGTTTTTTAGAGTGTAACAATGTTCTACAAAGTTGTAGAGCAGGAACCACGGAGGAGGAAGCCGGGGAGGTGCTCTACAGTTCGGCTGAGCTGTGGGGCATTTTCTCCAAATACATCGGCAGGTTCAAGACCTGCAAGACCCGCTTGGACCAAGTAACCCTCGTCAGTTACATGATTTAGTATGGATTGTAAGGAGCTTTTTATTGTTATTATTATTAATTAGATTTTAAACTGATCCTCGGTCCTGACTTGGTCGTAGCACCTAAAAGGACCTAATAAAAATAAGTTATGAATAAAAAAAAGTTGTAGAGCAGATAATTACAAAAAAATTATAGATAAACACAAGGGGTTTGCTTATAAACATCACGAGTAATCGCGATTTTACAAAACAAAGTTTTGAAAGTGGTACTTTTTGCGTTTCTCTTTATTTCGTCGTCCGTGTCCGTCGTGGGTGACCATGAAAGGCCATGATCGACGACGACCAACTTTTTCAAAACTTTTTTTTCGTAAAATCGTTACAGATCTAAATGTTAGTACTAGAAACATTATATTCCTTTTGGACAAAAGTCGTTGGACAGCGACTATCAACTCCGGTCTTTAGGGCCTCAAGTGCTTCAAACAGACCTGTAAGCCCTACATCAGCGAACCGATCTTCAACATCGTGCCCGTACGCACGCGTAGCTCTACACACACTTGATGGCCTCCCTGCAGAGGTTCTTCTGTGTGTCAACCTGCCTGCCTACCTCCAAGCCCTCCTCAGCGTTGCCCTTCAGCAACAACTCGATCGATTCTAGAACAACCACCAATCCAACCCAGCCAGCTACTACATCAATCTTCATGTACTTCCTAAGCCCGATTTGTGTGCGAGTGAGTCTCTCAACGGTGTGTGCAATGGCACGAAAGTATATCTGCTTTGACAAGTAACGAGATGGCTTGAGGGCATCCAGCAAAGCTATATAGCTTCTCGAGTGTGTGTACTTAGTGTGGGGTACACGGTAAATTTGAGTAGGTATAAAATCCGTTTAAATTGATGATTTTCTTGAAGTTTTAAATTAATTTGAACTCAACTGGCCTGAAAATTTTCAAGTTTTAAGCGAATTTTGCCAACATTTTTTCAGTGTTTATCGAACCCAACTCGAACCAAACCCAGTTCGTGTATATCGGTCCGGTACGGGGCCACACTTTCGAAACCGGTTATGGAAACCTAGAATCAGGTATAATGTCTAATAAAGTCAGCCTGTGTGCTCTCTGGCACTGTGTACGCTTCCACCAACTTCGCTGAACCTCCCCCGTACACCGAACATTATCATCTCTGGGCTTAAGAGTTCTCTCCAGCATCAGCAGCAGCAAGCTCGTAAGCAGATTACTGTTAGCCACCGACAGCGAAGTTAAACACAGAAAACCCATTTTTGATTCCTTCGCAACTTTTGCAGCTCTTCGCGGTGGCATGATCGTGCATGTCCAAACCAGTAGCAAACAAGTTCACGGGGAGAGAAAACAAGAAATCGCGTTGCACACCAGAGGCAAAGGAACGACTGCAAAAAGGTGCAGCCGCTAAAACTTACGTGAGCAAAATTAATCTTACTAGATTTTTGCTCCCCTCGCTGGATGGTTTGGATTTGGTTGATTTCGAACTTGGCGAGGGGAGTTGATGTACGGGGTTGTTTGACTTAATTACTTCAAACCTCAAAGTTTGATAGAAAAGACGATTATCATGTAATAAAGAAAAAACTAGACGGGAAAAGCAATCCAGCTCAATTAACTAGGGTAGCGTGGCCGAGCGGTCTAAGGCGCTGGTTTAAGGCACCAGTCACTTCGGTGGCGTGGGTTCGAATCCCACCGCTGCCATGATTTTTTTTGTAGCAGCATTAAACAATCTTTAAACTTAAAAAAAATAGACCAGCTATAATCATCGGAATCTCGGAACAAGAATTACTTTTGTCTAATTTTTCGGAGCATCTGTCGAAAATAATTTGGATTCTGGAATGATTGGAAAATACGAGGGTTCCGATGCTTAACATTTATTTTTTAAAACAAAGAAAAACGTTGAAGAACCGTCAAACTTATTAACGGACAGATACCCAACATATTTATTAGTATTTTCTACTAAGGGTTTTTTTAAAAACAAATTTGCAGTGTATCTTTCTACTTGCGTAATGTACATAACATTTTTAAGTGATCTCTTAAATATAAAAATTCAAACTCTATAGCTATGGTAACAGAATTTTTAACATGTTGCAATTTAATTTCTATAAAATTTCATTTAAAAAAAAGGAAAAGGTCAAAAATAGACATTTTGCTATTTTTAACACAAACGGACATCATTTGATCTACATGAGAAAAAAAAAGTCTAAGTCGGAGGATTGAAGATAAACGAGTGCTTTTAATTTCAATTGATAAGGTGTCAAAAATTGAAATATACCATTTGCTTGATTTAAACAATGAAAAGGGGGTGTTTAAATCGAGAATCATTAAAAAAAGAATTTACTTGACTTAAATTGAGAATATGATTTAAATTTTGAATCGATGGGATTTCGTTATTTCTCAGAGAATTTTCAAAATGTATCAATCGTATTTTGTTTAGTTTTGTTATCGAGACATTTAAGCATGGTCTTGAAACTTCTGGGATGTTCTAGTCCAGCGGTTCTCATCATTTTCTTGGCCAGGTACCCCTTTTCGTTATGCTCAAAATGCTGGTACCCCTTAGTATTGAAACATGATTTTCTATTTCTGAAAGTTTTTTTTAAACATTCTAAATTTTATAATGTTTATTATAAGAAATTTTATGTTTGAAAAAATCGTAAAAATTTGTTTCAATGTTCTATTACCATAAACCTGGGTGACATTGATAAAATGTAGATTAAAATATTTTTGAACCGGTAAGGCTTGTTCCTAGAGTGGATCGAAAACATGTTTGAGAGTCCTTTTAATAAAATCAGTTTTTTCCAATGGCTCTTTATAAAAATTTGCGTTAAAATCTGTTATTGAAAAAAACGGGCTTATACAGTTTCCACTTATTTCTTTAAAAATTCAGATTCAAAGTGTTTAAATTTAGTAAGAATGTGATTAATGTTTCATTTGAAAATCCTTAATAAAATCATTGTTTTAAGTTTATATGCTTTGGTAAAAAATTATCAAAAAGATGTTTAATTAAAAAACAGTTTTAATTGTTTTCAAGACAAACTTTCAAGCAGTTTTTCAAAAAACTTCATTTAATGAGAAAAAAATTTCAACAGTCGATTTTTTGGCATTACCATGTTTTTTCTTGATAAAATGATTTTTTAATAGTTAAATGAAATACATTTTGAAAGAGTTTCAAAACCTTTTTTGATATCACATTTATTTGTCATCAATAAGTACGTGTGATGTTTAGATAAACTGCTCCGTTTTTTTTAAATTAAGAAAAAGCGTGGAAAAAAATAATATTTGAGAAATACCTCCACATTTTTTTTAGGCAGTTTTGATTTATTCTTTCATTGCAGAGGTACAGGCCACGACTTATGGCAAAAAAGCATTAATTGTATTATCTGTTTTTTTTAAGATTCTGTTTTCAAAATGTTGAGAATGTCTTTAACAAAAATATGAGAAAATTTCACTATATCGTTTTTTACGTAACATCAAAAATAAGATCCACAATTTCCAAGATATCAAAAATTAAAAAATGAGAATAAATGACTAACACTTAAATAATCATGCTCCGTATTTTTTTTTTTGCAAATTTATATTTTAGCAACGAAAGGTCGGATAAACAATGTTCCAAACAGGAAGCATTTGAAACTTTTACCAAACTTTAAACAAATTATAAACAAAAAAGGCAAACTTGATCATAATTAGCATTTATGCCAAAGATTGGTGATCAGAAAATCGCATCTCAAAATGCAGACAAATGTTCGAAAATTTTCATAAAACTTTTGTTTGAACAGTCCCCAGTTTATATGCAGTCAGCAAAAGCTTAATTAGGCATTATAAATCGATAGTTAATGTTTTTTACAAGTCAAAAATGCAATTAAAAATCGATTTTCAAAAATGGCGAAAATTAAATACTTGGTTGAAAAAATATTCTTGGTCCAAATCTTTTTGTTTTTATTTTCAGGTATTGTTTAGAATGTTTTCAAATTTCCTCCATTACAGGGATTGTTTCAAGTACCCCCTGAGACCTTTTGTAGTACCCCCAGGGGTACGTTTACCCTAAGTTGAGATCCACTGATTTAGAATATAATAATAATTATGATCGACTATCGTCGATTTGAAAGTTACCATCGTGCTGAAAAAAAGCCTTTTGTAAAATTTTAGAACATTTGTTTTCAGAAAAAAAAGTTTTGCATGATGAAATTTATTAATTTAAATGAATAAAAATAGATTATTTATGGTCCAAAATACCAAAGATTAAATTTCGCGTGAATAATTGAATATTCTATTTAAACATTTTTTTTTGTCAAAACATTTAGTAGCTCAGACGTAAATAGTCGCAGATATTAAAATCATTGAAACATATAGAAAATTCTAAAAAACAAGATATGATTAAATGTCAAAGGAAATACAGCCAATCCGTTGGTTAAAAAAAACTAAAATGTAGTAAAAATTTCTTTCCCTACCCAATATTTTTAATAGTTCATTTTCAAATTTTGAAAAGTTGAAAAAATGATTGGTTGATTTCATTTCGTATTACAAAGAAAAAACATTAAATATTTTTTTTTTCATAACAACATTTCTTGTTACATGAAACTTATGGCTTGATGACATTTTCCAACCATTAAGGGTCGAGTGGTGCATCTGATTCGTGGTTGTTTCCTCTTTTCGACCTGGGTCGTATGCTAGTTTGCTGAGCCATCGAGCCCATTTTGGACTCTCGATGTCTACTGTGGCCAAACTGTTTTTTTCTTCTTCTCTTTTTTCGTTTGCTCATTTTCTTGTGTAACATATCAAATTGTCGAATTTAAAATTCAGTATTTTCAAATGATTTAAATACTTTTTGTGCTCTGTTATTTACATTAAGAACTTGAGGTGGTTACACAAAAAGTATTTTCAAAGTCGTCTTCTTCTAATTTTCTGGAGTGTAAAAATACTGAAAATACCAAATTTCATTAATATTGTCATTTTTTTTTATGATTCTTAAATCGTCCCTTGTCAAATCTTACACAAGTTTTCATCCGTTCGCTCACGAAAGCCTGTGCCTCTATGGGCAGGTTGGGACGAAGAGGTAACCCCACTGCAGGCCCTCGATCCCCCGACAGCACGGGGGAGGCCATAATTTTAGTACCAAAGAGGCAAAAAAGAAAAAAATAAGCTCCAGCTCCACAGGAAAATGAGGCACAGTCGAAGAGTTGATCGAGAATACGAGATAGAGGCTTCGAAGAGTCACTCTCTGGTGGTGCTACGAGGGAAAATCTCAGTGAAAATGTTTAATTTATTAGAAGAAAAATAAAAAAAATTAAAAAGTAATTTTAAATAAAATTTTGATCTGCCTGAAAGTGTAATTTTTTATAAGAACTAATTGGTTTAGTTTATTTTTCAGCTGTTTTTTTTTCTGAGATCACGATGATGATGATGATGATGACAGGGGGAAGCATGATTGGGGTAAACACATGGGGGCATATGTTGGTGGACTCCACAGGGGGTGGTGGAGGAAGAGGAGCCAGGTAAATACATAAATTGTAAAACGATCCAAAGCCCCGGGGGCGAAAGTGGAGCCCGATTTGGAGAGGAGATTTCGTGAGTCCATCTTTGTTGTTGTTGTTGCTGCTGGGGTCTCGAATCGTGTTGGAACAAGTCAGCAGCAGGGCCAGGCCAGGCCAAAACTGCTCCGGGGGACACACTCGGTGGAGATTTGTGGGATGCTCCCTCTCGCCTTGCCCGGCCCGGCTCCGAGGTTCGAAAGTGGTTTGGAGTTGTTGTTGTCGATGATGTTGTTGTGGACGAGAAACGAGAAGTGGAGCAGAGGGTGCAAAAACTGGTTTTTGTGTATATGAATTAAATTAAAATTAAGTTTACGATTTGCGAGATCCATCAAAGTTCTGCCAAAATAGTATACAATGTTGTCGGATGAGTAATGACTTGATGGAAAGATTTTAACATCCTTAATTTTAAATATAACTCTTCACAATAATTTATAGATTCAGCACTGGTTGAACCAATTTAGAATGTAAATGCATTAATGATGTTTTTTTTTTTAAAATAAAAACACATCAATTTAAATATCAATATTTAAATATATTGCTTGTATAATAGTTCAAACTTACACACCCTCTCAGTTTAGGCTTAGTCTCCGCTCGGCCTCACTGCCGGTTTTACGTACAGTCTTACTAAAAAAGAATCCCCGGTTGGTAATTTTCCGTTCTCCGTTTCTTCTAACTTCTAAGTGCTCGCAGCAGACCGTATTCGATTCTAGCCCACTGCCGTCAAACACCCTGTTGCTACTCCTCAGCGTCTTCTCTATTCGTACAAAAACCGTCAACGCAACGCACTGGCGCTGGCTGCTCTTTCGTTTCATGAATATTCAAATCGCTTTTCTGTATATTCATAAAATTTAAAACCAGTATTCACGGTGCGCCGGAGCTCAGGCTTTAAGAAAGGTAAATATCGAGACCCGCGATGGATGGACGCACCTTAACAAATCTCCAGCCTAGCTGTGAGTGTTCCGTGGGGGAGAGGTACGGCCCCCAGGAAAGTTTTAGCCGAATCACGACCACTCGCTAGAGTGTAGTGCGATTTGGACACGATAGCGAACGTGCCCGGGTGACCCCCGGGAGGTGACGAGTGAAAAAGGGAACGATTCCCTTGGTGGGACTTCTCTTCCCAGGTGGAACAACAGCGAAAAATGGCACTGATCTTGGGCAGCACTTTGATCAAAATTCATGTTCTTCAGAATTAAGGTGGCGTTGGACGATATAAATTATACTTCATTTACATTAATTTCACAAAATTACTTCTACCCTACACGTGTACTTTTCGGTAACAATTTAGACAATTTAGAAGTCATTGCTGCTTCACTAAATTTTCGAACTTTTTGAGGCACATTTGATTAGGATCAGAAATCCATTCAGGACCTTCAAGAAGGATAAAACCGCATACGCTGATTAATTTTGGTTCCAACGAGTCCACAACATTGAAGATCTGACAACCCTGTCTCAAGTTATGACCACTTAAGTGATATTTACGTACTTTTGAAGCCGGGTCTCACTTAAATGTTTCTAAACTATTTCCGAATCCATCATATCCTACCCATCGTTGGTTGAGCGATTGAAAGACCTTTTCAACGTGTTCAAAATATTGAAGGTCTGGCAACCGTGCCTCGAGTTATGGCCACTTAATCAGCCATTATTGGTTAATAGTGAGGAGGGCTTCAACCACATGGGTGGATTAAGTTAGTTTTTAAATGTCTCTCGATTTTCCAATCAAAAAGATCACAATATTAATTTCGATAAAATGCAACGTTTTCGAGATATTGTTACTAAAAATTCGATTTTAACTTAAAAACAAACTTAATCAACCTATGTGATTGGTGCCTTCCTCACTCTTTACAAACAGTGGGTGACATGATGAGACACATACATTTGAACACAAATTTCATCTATTTTTTTAGATCCGGAATAAAAAAGATACAAAAATAGCACTTAAGTGGTAATAACTCAAGACAGGGTTGCCAGATTATCAATGTTGTTTGGAATCGTTGGAAAGGCCTTTCGATTACCTAACCAACGATGGGTCGGATGATAGATTCAGACATAATTTACATACACAGAAAAAAATAATGCAAATTTGGAAGCTGTAATTTTGGAAGGTTGAATAATACCTCTTCTTTGATGTAATTTCACCTCAATTTAGACTGAAAAAGTGGCATTACACCAGAAAAGTGGTTAAATTACATTTCCAGAGGTAAAATTACACCGTTTTTTCTGACATAAAAGATGTACCCCTTCCCAGATGTAATATTACCGTGATTTTGTTTTTCTGTGTACATTTAACTGAGATCCGGCTTCAAAAAGATACAAAAATATCACTTAAGTGGTAATAACTCGAGACAGGGTTGCCAGATCATCAATGTTTTGGACTAGTTGAAAAGGTCTTTCAATTACCTAACCAACGATGGGTCGGATAATGGATCCGGACATAGTTTACATACATTTAAGTAAGATCCGGATATTTGTAAAAACACATTTTTATACATATCTTTTGAACTACTTACCGAAACTTCAAATAATTCAATAGCAACGTATGGGACCCTTAGGGGTCGTGCATAAACCACGTGGCCTTTTTTTCTAGACTTTTTGACCCCACCCCCTCCCCCCTCATGGTTTTTCGTGGTTTCACGTTTGACGTGGTTTTAAATTTTTATTTTTTTTTGAAGTGCAAGAACTATCCATAAATCATTTGTGTAAATCATAGCATTGAATTCATTTAAAAAAATATTATGTAATAACAGTATAACATTTTATTGAAATGGTACAGAAAGTAAAATAAAAATCTCTCAACAAAACAAGTAACTTAGTAAAACATATGTATCTAAACAGTTACTTGGTTATAAACTGAAGGCCAAATTATGAAATTGTAATGCAATGAATTGCAACCATAATATATATGGTTTAAGAATTAAAGCTACATTATCATATAAACCACATTCATGCTTTAATTAAAAAACGCTTTTCAATTTTTTCATAAAATCAAAATTATTAAACAAAATAGTAAAAAGTTTTGTTTTAGGAAAATATATATATATATTTTTTAATTTTTAAGGAAATGTCTAGTTATAAAAGCTCCTAGTTACTACACCCAGAACTGGGCATCAGCATACGAGAGGATAAAGAGCACGATTCGGTAGTAAAATGGTACTGTGTGCGGACGGAGAGGATAAATCCCGAAATTACCGAGAGTACTTTACTCATGGTTCATTTTCCAAAAAAGTTCATCTATCAAAAAAAAAAAAAAAAAAAGTACCGGTACCGAGACTCAAACCCAAGACCTTCGGCATATAGAACCGTGCCTCTGCCGTATGGGCCACCATGGTTCGGTGATTAAGTGGCGGTCGTTTGTCCATATAAGCCACTCATAGGATGAACTGTTCCAATGAACGAATGAACACGCGAGAGGATTATACTCTCGCAATATAGCACTTTCCTCACGTTTCTTTTCGTGAGGACTATCCCCTCGTTCTTTAACTTTGGGTGTATATATTTTATTCCAAACAAACGGCAAAAAATAGTGAAATTACTACGTGTATTTGTTGCAATGTTATGTAATATAACAATCCGAATTATGTAACCCATTGAGTAAGGAATATCTTTTAGACCAAAATTTGCATCCAATTGTTCGGTGAATCTCAAAGTAAGTATCGTTCGTTTTTTTTTCATTTGTAGGAGGGAGCTACATTTGTATTAAAAAGTGAACATTCAATAACAGGTTCAAAGTATTGTTATAAATCTGCAGAAATATGTAATTAAATAGTGAATTGGAAAATATTATGAAATTGAAATATAAGTGATAATTCTAAACACAATAATTGTATGGTTTTAAAGTGTAACAAAAAATGTATGCATATAAGTAAATTTAATGAGCATATTTTTATGTTTTTTTTTTTATAGAAAATATTTTTTTAAGGCCACGTGGTCAGCCGTCGACCCACCCCCCCCCCCCTCCCCCCATGGCTTTTCATGTTTTTTTTGGGTCAGATTTCGGACCCCCTCCCCCCCCCTAAGGAGGCCACGTGGTTTATGCACGACCCCTTAACCGAGTCTAATGCGACCGGTTTTATCCAAAATCCAAATCGGTTCAGCCAGTGCTGAGAAAACTGAGTAAGAATTTTGGCCACACACATACACACACACACACAGACATTTGTTCAGTTTTAGATTCTGAGTCGATAGGTATACATGAAGGTGGGTCTACGACGTTTCTGAAAGAAGTTCATTTTCCGAGCAGGATTATAGCCTTGCCTCAGGTGAGGAAGGCAAAACGTTACTTAGTCCTCTTTTTGATCGTTGGTGCCTTCCTGACATTCATTTGATAAATACATTTAGTACAATAGCATCATTCCCTTTTAACATGTTTAAAAACATACGGCTCATTACTAATTTATTGTGACAGCTTCAGTTTTGATAGGGTGGTCAAATCTTCATTGTTTTGGACTTGTTGGAAAAGTTTTTTGATTATCCATCCAGCGATGGGTTGCATGATGGCTAGTAATTGCTTACACTCAAAACTGGCAGCGCTAGTCCGAGAGAATGATGGTCTCGAGTCGAGAGAATAGTGGTACCATTTACGGACGCAGAGAACACAGCTCGAGATGGGCGATAGAACTATTCTCTCGAGGTTCATTTGCAAAAAAAGTTCATCCGTCAAACAAAAAACCAAAAGTGTCGACAACGGGAATCGAACCAGAGACCTTTGACAAACCAATCCAATGACTTAGCTGCCTCGGCCACCACAGCTTGGTGACCAAGAAGAGGTCAGAAGTCGATGTATGACACTTGTTGGAGATTTATTGATTCAACTAACGAATTAACTCATTTGTTATGATGGTGTGAGTTGGTACCATTATTCTATCGATTTTGGCACTGAGCCCTCAATAAATTTTGAGAGAACGATTATCTCGACTCTGAATTTTGGGTGTATAACTTTTGACAGAGTTGCCAGATCTTCAATATTTTGAGCTCGTCAAAAAGGTCTTAAAAATACCTTTCTGAAAATGTATAACACGAATGGTTCCTTTACAAAAGCACCCATTTTACGAACTTCTGCACTTTAGTCAAAAACGTTTTTGTAGCATAACTGTGAGACCCCAAGACAGATTAAACCCCACCACACACACATACATTTGCTCAGAATTTGATACTGAGTCGATATGTATACGTGGGTCTACGATGTCAAATTACTTAGTTCAACTTTCGAGTGATTTTATAGCCTTTCCTCAGTAAGTTGAGGATGGCAAAACTCAGTTGTTATCCACACAGTGAACAAAATGTTAACATTTTTCTGCAATCTACAGCCATCCCTCATATTCGGAACAGTTTACAGATCAAATGGAAAATCATGGAAAATCGATAATTGAACATAATGATTTGCTTTTACCTTCATGTTAGCGCTTTTCTTGCGATCTTTGATTGATGTATAAACCGGCTGTATATTTTTACGTTTTATATCAAGTTTTTAAAGGAAAAACATAGTCAAATTCGTTCATTTTTCCCCATTAACCCCTTTTTTATGTGTTTTCTTTAAAATCATAATTTTCCGTGGTTTCATAAAGTTAAAAAAAAGTTACTTTACACAGAAAATCACCTGGAATCGATTGGAATTTACGACAAGCGGCGATAAGGACCTATTTTTTGTGTTTTATTCAATACACTGAACGAACTGTTATTTCCTACACAGTTTTAAACAATCTTATATGATAATGCACGACACGTTAAAAAATATTGACGAAAAACATCCGAAAAGGAAGTAAATGAGGCAAAATGGGCCCCATCGTGATTTCCTGCATAAAATAATTTTTTTAAACTTAAGGAAACCACGGAAATTCAAGATATTTTAAAAAAACGCATAAGGGACCATCCATAAATCACGAGGACAGGAACACTTTACGGGGGGGGGGGGTATGGCGATTGTCCACGATCCATACAAAAAAGTTATTTTTTGTATGGACAATTGTCCTCGAAGGGAGGGGGGGGGGGGGGTTACAGATTCTCAAAAAAGTGTCCACGTGGTTTATGGATGGTCCCTTAAAGGGTAAACAGGGCAAAATGAGCCCTTGCCTTCTAACTCCGTTGATGGGAACGCTACCAATCGATTCCTCGTGATTTTCTACAAAAAGTTATATACTTTCAAACTGTAAAAACAATGGCAAAGTAGTTTAAGTAATTTAAGGAAATCAGATATTTGAAAACGGAGAAACGACCGTAAATGTAACCAAAATATCATTATTCTAGGACCAGCTAAGCTTTCTTAAATTTAATTTATCGTAAAAAGAGCTTGAAAATAAACATAAGTTTTCATTATCCATGTTCACACTGCTTAAATAAAAAAAAAAACAATTTGTCCAGGATGCATAAATTGCAACCAACGACACCGTACAAAAAAAAAAAAGCTGCAACGGAAAGGAGTCGCTGGACCCTCGATTAGATAGAGCGAGGTGTGGCCGGGTGTGTGCGATATTTTAACGGTTCGGATTTCCTCGATAGTTTTTTGTTCAGTCTTACTGCTACTATACATTTAATCCAAAGTGTGTTGTGTGCTGGCCCCAGCGAGAGAGTGAAGAAATTGCTATAATTTCGATAACCACGGTGGCTGCTGCTGCTGACTCGATCGACCGGTAGCAGGTTGCAAGTCGCTGTTAACCCTCAACTCCAACTGTTGATTTTTACTAAGTTTAACTAAATTTTGTTCGATTTAAATTTAATCTTTATACTTTCCATTTATACATGATCTGCGTTTTAAAAAGTAAAGATGAGTAATTTTCCTTTTGAGGGTTAACTCTCCAACTCTGCAACCGAGAAGGGGAAGCTCGTGTACCGCGTGTTGTCGTCGTCGTCTAGAGCCAATAATTAGCGTAATGTGCCGCGTGAGTAGTGTAACTGGAAATGCAAAATCGAATTGGGTAATTCTCTACCAACTCACACGAAATCGGGAAAAGTTGCCCCGACCCCTCTTCGATTTGCGTGAAACTTTGTCCTAAGGGGTAACTTTTGTCCCTGATCACGAATTCGAGGTCCGTTTTTTGATATCTCGTGACGGAGGGGCGGTACGACCCCTTCCATTTTTGAACATGCGAAAAAAGAGGTGTTTTTCAATAATTTGCAGCCTGAAACGGTGATGAGATAGAAATTTGGTGTCAAAGGGACTTTTATGTAAAATTAGACGCCCGATTTGATGGCGTACTCAGAATTCCGAAAAAAACGTATTTTTCATCGAAAAAAACACTAAAAAAGTTTTAAAAATTCTCCCATTTTCCGTTACTCGACTGTAAAAAATTTTGGAACATGTCATTTTATGGGAAATTTAATGTACTTTTCGAATCTACATTGTCCCAGAAGGGTCATTTTTTCATTTAGAACAAAATTTTTTATTTTAAAATTTCGTGTTTTTTCTAACTTTGCAGGGTTATTTTTTAGAGTGTAACAATGTTCTACAAAGTTGTAGAGCAGACAATTACAAAAATTTTGATATATAGACATAAGGGGTTTGCTTATAAACATCACAAGTTATCGCGATTTTACGAAAAAAAGTTTTGAAAAAGTTACTTTTTGCGTTTCTCTTTGTTTCGTCGTCCGTGTCTGTCGCGGGTGACCATGAACGGCCATGATCGATGACGACCAACTTTTTTAAAACTTTTTTTCGTAAAATCGTGATAACTTGTGATGTTTATAAGCAAACTCCTTATGTATATATATCAAAATTTTTGTAATTGTCTGCTCTACAACTTTGTAGAACATTGTTACACTCTAAAAAATAACCCTGCAAAGTTAGAAAAAACACGAAATTTTAAAATGAAAAATTTTGTTCTAAATGAAAAAATGACCCTTCTGGGACAATGTAGATTCGAAAAGTACATTAAATTTCCCATAAAATGACATGTTCCAAAATTTTTTACAGTCGAGTAACGGAAAATGGGAGATTTTTCAAAACTTTTTTAGTGTTTTTTTCGATGAAAAATACGTTTTTTCGGAATTCTGAGTACGCCATCAAATCGGGCGTCTAATTTTACATAAAAGTCCCTTTGACACCAAATTTCTATCTCATCACCGTTTCAGGCTGCAAATTATTGAAAAACACCTCTTTTTTCGCATGTTCAAAAATGGAAGGGGTCGTACCGCCCCTCCGTCACGAGATATCAAAAAACGGACCTCGGATTCGTGATCAGGGACAAAAGTTACCCCTTAGGACAAAGTTTCACGCAAATCGAAGAGGGGTCGGGGCAACTGCTGTGTGAGTTGGCGGAGAATTACCCAATTATAAAAATAAAATTGCTACACCGTCGTCGTCGTCGTCGACATTAAAAGCCATGTACTTTCTGCACCAGACCTGGGTTCGGTTGAAGGGGTGAGAAGGGGGAGGGGTTGTGACCATTAGACGAGATACGGTTGTGGACGGAAAGTTACGTAAAGTTACGCCGGAGACCCTTGGCACTCACACACACACACACATTTCGATACACTTTTAATTTGTAGGAATCGAAATCGACACGAGTTAATTTGTTGACCGAAACCGGTCCAACTTGGAGACGACGACGACAACGGCACGGGTATCCGATGTTTTATGGAGGTCAAGATGGTCATTTCGGTTGGGGTGTAGTGCAGGGTTTGTTGAAATGAGACATTTGTGCCTTTGAACTCGATTTGAAATGGTGATTATGGGTGGAATTGATTTGCATTTTCAGGGCAAGTTGCTGTGTGGACCATGACAGTTTTCAATCTAAGGTGCTTTGAAAAATTATAGTAAATTTGCTTTCAATAATGAAAATAAGCTCCAAAATACAATGTTTAAATTACTGTCTGGCATTTACCTGTTCTATTAGTAAAAAATAAATGATTTGTGTTAGACATCTGAAATCAGCCAAGGCCACAAGCATTTTTACAACAAAACATCATTTCTTTTTGATGATTAAAACTTATCAATCATTTTTGGCTGAGGTTTTTTTCTTAGTAAGTCGAAACATTGTTTTGAAGAATTTTAATGTTTTAACCCTCTACCTTCTAGAACTAAACCAGGGCCAGGGAAAAAAATAGTATCATCAAGAAAGCAAATGTTAAGAAAATATTTTAAAATATTGCATCAAAATCATTTTCTTCTGAAAATAATATGGAGAAAGGAGATGAAAAGGAGATATGCACCAAATAACATAAAGAAAGGAGGAATCCTTTGAAACGGCCATTTCTGAAGTTGATAACATAAAAACTAAAAGTAATAAGCAACTTCTGAGATTTCAGTCGTTCGATTTTTTTTTTTGTATTTTTTAATTCGGCTGAAACTTTTTTGGTGTCTTCGGTATGCTCATAGAAGCCATTTTGCATCATTTGTTTGTCCATATATTTTTCCATACAAATTTGGCAAAATATTATACATGGTTAAATTTTTTTTGGTGATTTTTAATTTCATTTTATGTCACTTAAACTTGATTTGCAAAAAAAAACACTATTTTTTATATATTTCAAGGGGCATTAAATGCCAACTTTTCAAACAAATTCAAAAGGTGCAAAAAATGTTAACTGAGTTCAAAATTTTTTAATCAATACTGAATTTTTCAAAAAATCTAAATATTTCTCACAAAAAGGGCGTAATATCAAATGTTTTGCCCATTTCAAATATTAGTCTAGATAATAATAAAATGAAATATTGTTTTCGAAGAGATCGAAAAATTTCGCGAATTTTTCCTGTTTTTAAACCTTTGCATGGCAATTTTTAAGTAACTAAGGGTCGTATTAACAAAGTTCAAAAAAACAAAATATAGAGAATTTTCTCAGCATTAAAAAATATTTTTTCTCAAAAGCGTGCAAACATGGCCACTAGTTTAAAAAAATGAATAACTGCGACAATTTTCTTAAAAAGTTCTTTAATGGCTACAACTTGAGAACGGTGCACTTTATCAAAATTTAACTTTAGTACTTTTTGATTGAGAATTCGATTTTAACATGGAAAAAATCAAGTTGAAAAATTTTGGTGTCCTATATTTAATTTTTTTGAAAAAAATCAGTATTGATTGAAAATATCATAACTCAGTCAAAGATTTTTTGCACATTTTGGAACTTTCTGAAAAGTGGGCATTCGATGCCCCGTTAAGTTGAAGCCGTTGATCATTTTCGAAGAAAATTGATCATCACTATAAAATATTCTGTATTAAATTCAATTTAACGAATTTCTTCACCAAAAGGAATCAGCATGTGCCGGTTGTTGCCTTCTTGAAGCCACTGAAAGAATTTTTGATCTAAATCAAATATGCTTCAAAATTTATATAATTTCGTGGCACAGTCATTGACGTCCTAGTTGGTAGTATTCTAAACAACTTGTAGAAGGAATTTTGTCAAAATATTGAAAGCTACGCAAAATTTCTATCTTTGAACGAAAAATCATGGCAATGATGGAAGTCTTCACGTTAAGTATAACAGAAAATAAAAAAAATGTATTTTGCAAATTAATTTTTTGTGACAAAAAGTGAAATTAAAAAAAACATAAAAAAAATTTACCGCGTATATATTTTTTCGGTGTAGTCCTTATCCATACCTACACCATTGCCGAAGACACCATCGATCAAAAAAATCCGTCAAAGGAAACAGATTTTTGAATTTTCATATATTATTCTTGTATGGACAGCTGCCAAATTTGTATGGAAAATTATATGGACAATCTAATTATGCAAAATGGCTTCTTTGGGCACACCGAAGGCACCAAAAAAGTTTCAGCCGGTTAAGAAAATACAAAATTTAAAAAAGACCGATTTCGTAGAAAATTGCTCTAATTGTAAACTTTTTATTTGATCATATCTCGTTTAAAACTAAATTTATTTCATAACAATTTATTAAGTATTATATCAAAACTCCTTCCGTTATTTGAGCTGGAACCTACCCAGAAGATAACGGCCAGAAGAAGCATGTTTTTCGCAAAAACTAGCAGAGAGCGAGATAGAGCAGCATCACAGCCAGAATAATGAGAAAAATAGTGAATAAATTTTTATTGACGCTTTCGCTGGCGCCAATCGATGGCTCTGTTTGTGCGTACTGGCTCTGCCCTAGTTGATATGCTGCGTCCGGACTTAAAGTAGGGTCTGCTTATCCAGCCAAGGGGAAGATAATATGTTTTGGCCAAGTTGTTTGTCTGAGGAAAAACATCGAGGTTTATTTTAGTGGAAATCGCTTTGGTCTGGTTTACAACAAGAGTACAGTTTTGGGGCTCGTTTTCAAAATCAACTCACCTTGATCAAATTAGCGTAATGAGTACTTTCGCTCGGAGTCATGCCGAAGGGTAACGCAACTTTTGTTCCACCAACAATCACCCATTCTGTTTCGAAACATTAATCGCTGCGGTAGGTAATCGACCAGGTGATCTCTCAGCTCTCAGCCTAATGATCACTTGAGGTTCCACAACGGTAAATACTTTTCAAAGCACCGCAGATCTTGAACCTTGGGTTGAAAAAATATGTTTGTGGTTTAACCAAATTTATCTATTTTTTTTGCAAATATTTACTTTAATACCTTTGATTTTTGACAACAGTTCAAACTCCGGTGTTTTTATGTACTGTTGAACTTATGACCTCTAAACTACTCTAAAGTGATTAAGGATTCTTTAATCAAAGATGGCGGCCAAAATGGCGCTGATAAAATATATAAAAAATGCATTTTGTTATCAAACAGGCAATCCACTATTTAAATTTAACTTAAATGGGGTCACAGAGCATGAAGTTGATGTAAAAGTACCTAAGAAAATGAAAAAAAAAATACGAAAATGGTTTTTTTGTTCGTAGTATTACTATCCGAAGTCAAATACAAACCTTCGGATAATCGAACTTTGGATAATCGATGTTACTATTCTGAAAATTTAGTTTCCAACGATGAAAATTTGATTCAAAAACTACCAAATCATGGAAAAATAAACATTGTTATCAAACACTTTTACGTTAAAATTTGTTTATTTGAAAAAAAATTAAATAAAAAAAATCCACACAAAAATAGCCGTTATAAACAAACTCCGCATCAAATTTGACAACTTCAAACAAATCAACTAGCTCAGAAGCCTCCCCCTTCCGCGATTGCCATTTTTGGTATTTTTCGCGTCAATTACCATACAAAACGAATAAATTTGCAGAAAAAATGCCCAAAAATTAAGAGGATTAGCGCCACGTCGCGTTCTGCCGCTTGGAAAATGGAAATTACTGCCAAGTTGCTAAAAATAGCGGTTCGCATAATAAACAGCGATTCACTTAATTGATGCGAGTGTGTATGTGTGTATTGGTGTGCGTGATTGTGTGGATGATATTTGCCAGAACGCTACTGCCGCCAGCAAGCCAATCTGCTTTTCAACGAAACGACCTTGGCTCGTCAAAAAACAGCAAAAATGAAAAAGAATAAAAAAACAAGAACGCAAAGCAAGAAATCGTCGCCATCGTGCTAACTTGTCGTACGTGCATTTTGGGCCAAATTGAGTTAAGAACGCCATATTGTGCAGCTTACAATGCCTCACCTTTTGACCTTCTCAGATCCCCAAAATTCGATTTCAATCCTGAGATATTCAACAAAAACCGAAAAAACTCCGTGCATTTTGTCACTTTATATATGAAAGTAGTTTCAATCTTGTCGTGCTATCTTGTCACTCCATAAAAATTGATGTAAGTGTGACAAAAGGCCAAAGGGATTCCAGGCCAGGAAAGTCAGGATGCGTTTGTCGCACGTACAAGCTAGACTACCGTAAACATTTGTAATTATAACTCGGGACTCCAGCAACCAACTTCAACCAAACTTTGGGACAATGCACAGAATGGTGAGCCAAACAAAACGTGTTTGTTATTGTTTGCATTGCGTGCTCTCGTTTTTGAATATTCAAGGTCAAACATTAAAACGCGTTTTTCTCGGAACGTCAAAATGGCGGGTGCGACAAGATAGCACGACGACGTCGAAATAACAAAACCAGGCTGCGTGTGTGTCTGTGTGCGATGTGATGCTGTATCGCACTGTACACATTAGCTCGAATCAACTCAATGAACAACTATGCAGCAATTCCATTTGAAAAGAGCCTAAACCAAAAAAAAAGTTCTCCGATCGGGCTCAAAATTTTTCTGGGGGTTCCTTGGCCAAAATAATTAGACCCGTATTTTTTTGTTTGGCCATTAGGGTGGCCTACATCGTGCTAGGGTGGTTCAAAAAATGGCAATTTTCGTCATTTTTCGCAAAAACCACTTTTTTCTAAAAATCATATCTCCGCGCCATTTCATCCGATTTTAGCTGTCTTAGACGCAAAAGAAAGGTGATGAGTTTGGCTATTTGGGAAAAATAGTAAAAAGTTCCAAAAATCTAGCTTAACTATTGAAAAAGTCGTATGAAAACTTAAAATGGCGTTTTGACCGTGTCTGGACCAAAGAGCCTATGTCTGAAAATATTTTTATCGGATTCCTCGGAAAATTTCACATAACATATCAAAAAATTGGCGATGTCGAACCGTACGTTTTGGAGATACGATTTTTTGAAAATAAAAACTGCGTTTTTCGACGCGCCACGCGCAAAAACGGGAAAATGACGAAATCGGCAAAAAATCAACTTTTTTCACTAAAACTGCGATAACTTTAAAATTTCAGCGATGACCTATACATGTCTGGGTACCAAAATTTTCGTAATTGAGAGACGCAACTTTTGGTACCATAACATCTATAGGTCATCGCTGAAATTTTAAAGTTATCGCAGTTTTAGTGGAAAAAGTTGATTTTTTGCCGATTTCGTCATTTTCCCGTTTTTGCGCGTGGCGCGTCGAAAAACGCAGTTTTTATTTTCAAAAAATCGTATCTCCAAAACGTACGGTTCGACATCGCCAATTTTTTGATATGTTATGTGAAATTTTCCGAGGAATCCGATAAAAATATTTTCAGACATAGGCTCTTTGGTCCAGACACGGTCAAAACGCCATTTTAAGTTTTCATACGACTTTTTCAATAGTTAAGCTAGATTTTTGGAACTTTTTACTATTTTTCCCAAATAGCCAAACTCATCACCTTTCTTTTGCGTCTAAGACAGCTAAAATCGGATGAAATGGCGCGGAGATATGATTTTTAGAAAAAAGTGGTTTTTGCGAAAAATGACGAAAATTGCCATTTTTTGAACCACCCTAGCACGATGTAGGCCACCCTAATGGCCAAACAAAAAAATACGGGTCTAATTATTTTGGCCAAGGAACCCCCAGAAAAATTTTGAGCCCGATCGGAGAACTTTTTTTTTGGTTTAGGCTCTTTTCAAATGGAATTGCTGTATGTAGCTAGCACTAGCAGAGAGCAATATGTGAGAAGTGATATGATAGGGTAAAAAAAGTTTGTTCTAACTGGCATTTGGCAGGGTTGTAAACAATATTTAAAATCAGAATAAATAATTAAATATAAATCAAATAAAAAAAATTAATGAAAATAAGTGACATCAACTAGAAAATTGTGAAATTTATAAGAGTATAACATAGATTTGCACTCATTTAAAAATATAAAAAAATAGTCAAATTGCTATTATCAAAATATCAATAAATGTATGCAAATATTTTTTTTCAGAAGCTTTATGTTTTTTCCACTCAGAAATTAAAAATTACTAAGGGTCAAAAAGTGCCCTTTTTGATTTCAAATACACGAATGAACGATAAACAATGCATTTTTAATAGCTGACAATCAAGTTCTATTAAACACAAGAACAAAAACTTGAAAAAAATTGAATGGCCTTATCCGCAGAAAAATTATTCGTTGAAAATTTGAATTCTTCAAAACAATAAATTGCAAAACAAATTTAATTGAATCATCCAAAAAATACGTGGACACTGTTTTGGAAATGGACAATCGCAACCCCCCCCATAAATTTCGCGAACAAATGAAGGGGGGTCATTTGTTCGCGAAATTTATGGATAACCCACATCGCGTGAAATGCATGTGCAACTCTCCATAATTTTAAAATTTTTAATTTTTTACTTCAATTTCTTTACGTTTATTATATTCTCTTATTTAATTCAATGTATAATTTTTTGGTATCAGCATTTGCCAAAAAATTTATTCCAGTCTTGATTCGATTCGTTTGTATGGGACTTCGAATAATCAAATCATGGACAAAATAAAAAAAAGTGTATTTTTTCTTACTTTTAACGTCAAATATTTGTTCTGCGACTCTATTTAAGTCAAAATTGAATAGTTGATAGTTTATTAAATAACTAAATGCACTTTTCAAAGTTTCATCACAGACATTTTGGCGGCCATCTTGGATTTGAAAAGTCAAATTCACCTTATCGTATTTTAGGATTTTCCCAAGTCTTTCGGGTAATCAAGTTTAGACTGTTTTACTTATTTATGAGAAGATCTATAGCTTTTCGCAAAAGTTTTTTTTTCTTGTACAAATGCCTCTCAAAAAATTTAGCGCTTTCGATAGAAATTTGTAATAAAAATATCGTAAATCTTAAAACAAGAATGGGATTTTTTAAAGAATGTGGTATCTGGGCGAAATTAATAGTTATGATAAGAAATTTCAAGAAATTGAGATACGGAAATTCTACTTTATTTACTTTTCTTTTTGGTATGTTTTAGTGAACTGAATATTTGATCTCTTTTTGGGCTTGGTAATATTTTGATTTTAGAAACATTCAAAATCATTAGTTAAAAAGGCATATGGAGCAATTCCATGTCAAATAGGGAATCGGTTGTACCCGACCCTCTCCGATTTCAATGAAATTTTGTAGACATGTTTTCCTATGCATGCGAAAAAATACACTGAAAGAAAAAAACACTCTACATTTATGAGATTTTTTAACTTTTAAGTTTAAAAGTCAAATTTGAAGGTGAGCCCACAATTTTTTTTCGTTCAAAATTTTTGTGAAAATAGCCTAAGATGTAACAAAAAGACTGACGAAAAATGCAAGATGGAACAACTCACCTAAAAAAATACAAAAATCATTTAATGAAACTTTTTTTTTGAAAAGTGCTCTGAACATTAAAATTTACAAAAACCGAATACGGGAATCGATTCTCTAGACAATTTTACATAAAAGTCATAGCATTAGCAATTTCTAAATGACCAACTTGATTTTTCAGTCTCGAAAATATTTTTACCGGAAAGCTCGTCCAATTTCGCAAAAGTTTGTCTTTGACCACATTTCAATTGGATGCATGGGCTTACAGATATAAGCTTATTACATTGCTCATAACTGAAAACATAATATTTTTTTCAGTGTAGTATAGTAACCTGGATAGTAAATTTGCTTATATCTGTAAGCCCATGCATCCAATTGAAATGTGGTTAAAGACAAACTTATGGGAAATTGGACGAGCTTTCCGGTAAAATATTTTCGAGACTGAAAAATCAAGTCGGTCATATAGAAATTGCCAAAATCCATCAAAAAATAATAATTATATTTAATATTTAAATTACGAAATAAAAAAATATTTAAAACACTTACGCCCTTCTCAAATGTCACTATCGAGTGTAACTGGCTCCATGTACACAAAACTGGCTTATATATGCCTAGGATAACATGTCTACAAAATTTCATTGAAATCGGAGAGGGTAAAAAAAAAAGTACCTAAAAAATTCTTGTTTTGGGCTGGAATTGCTCTATGATATTTGTTATATTCTGTTATAAAATGCATAATTCACTTTTTGAATTGAAGTTAAGTGCAATGTTTGCAATTTAATTAATTCATAGATTTAATTTTCTATACATTTTTACTTAATCGATCAGTCACTGACAGTTGTTTATTTTTATTTATTTATTTTTTCAGAGTAACGCAATTCTGAACATTTTCAACATTATTCACCAAACCTTTGGTAACACAAATATTTCTAAAATATGAATTGTTTTTTAAATGTTGCTTTAATCATTAACACTCAAACACCAAATGGAATAGGTGCACTGAACCAACATTTCCTATAACTAAAGCAAAAACAAGAATGCAGTAATTTTTTGAAGCTCCAGACTATGCCTCTACGCATTTAAAAAAAAAAATTAAAATGATAGAAAATCTAAAAAACATAACAAAAACTGAAAAATATAATAAAATTTTATGTATGCATGTAAAAATTTCCCAAAACTTGATAGGCTGAAGTAAATGATAGGAGGACAGTATTGATGCAAATGTGAGTACTTAAAATTTAACCAGAGAAACATGAAATAAGTAGTATTGTTTTTCGAAGATCAAAAGTTGCTTAAAATGGCCTTCTAAACACGAAAAAAAATAAGAAAAAATCAGAAAAAAAGCTTAAAAGGACTAGATCACCAAATTGTTACATTTTACTTAAATAATGAATGTTTCTTTCATGTTTTTTATTTCAAAAAAAAAAAACATTAAAATTGTATTGTTGACCCTATTTGAAGAGTACTCAACAAACAAAAATCGACAATTCTTCCATTGTCCAGCGCTTGTTTGAACCTGATGGCAGTCCGCAATGTGGTTCTCGGGTCTCAAATTCTGAACGATTGTTGTTTGCGCGTCAGCTCTGGCTTTATATTTTTTGGTGACTTATGACGAAAGGTCTGATTTATGCTCTCCTAACTTTGGGGCGCGCTGCGTTCGCGAGTACTCGCCGCAGAATATCCAATTCTTCTTTTCCATTTTTATCGTTCCAAAGTTCAAGGTTCTCTCTCGCGATGGCGAGTGCGAGTGATCATTCGCTGGCAGCGTGATCCTCTCCTCGCGGGCAGAACAAACCACACGATCGAGGGGGGTTCGGAGAAGGTAGGAGTGTGGGGAGGAACTGAAAGCTGAGCATCGTGGTCGTGTCAATTTAGGTAACTTTTAGCGTCCCGATATAGCTCTATTTCAGGCAACAAGAGAATATCGTGCCACGGGAGAGTGAAAGCAAGAGGAACAGAAACAGAAGCAGCAGCAGGAGTGCGTTGATTTTTCTAAATTGACGTTAACTAACCTTAATATGGAGGAAATCTTTGCCACATGTGAATGCAGTTGGCTACCGTGGTGTTGATAGAGTTGATAAGGTGGTGGTGTGCATCAAATGTTCAAGGATCAAAACTTATTGTGCTAAATGTTTCCAAGAGCATCATACCAAGGTTAAAGATTGCTCAATAAACATTTTTTATAAAGAGTACGGAGCTAACATAATTTGATTTTTGTGAAACCTGGTTGAAAATAACTTTAAAAAAATCCAATAAATTTTTAAATTCACAATCTCTTTTTGGAACAGCCTCCAACACCCATACTCCCTAAGGTAAAAAGTTAAGGAATTCAATTGACTATTTTACTACGGTATTAAGTTTTCGGCCATTCGCAGTTTTTCTCACAATTTTAAGGTTTTTTATGACATATTATTACACCATTTTTTTGCCCTGAACGGAGTTTTGTGGAGTTGATTTGGTTGTAAATTCTACATAAGTTTTCTCCAATAAAGATGTAAATTTTATTGAGAAAATTGAAATTTAAAATGTGTTAAAATATTGTTCAACACTTTATCAGATGAGGGGTAAAAAGGGTATTCGCCTTCTTAAAATAAAACCTTTGATCAGGGATCAAATATCGCAAAAAAAATCAATTTCGCATGCGAACTTTTTTCACCCGCGAAAGAGAGAGGAGGCAAATCACGCTATAGAAAATTAGTCCCGAAATTCTCCCAGAAAATCAATTTGCTGATGATTTGTTATGAAATTCCTTGTTCACACCACTTAAAATTATTTTTATTCCCTTTGTTTACACACATTGCCCATCTGCAAAATGTGAAAGGTCAATTTCCGACGTGTAACGTTACACTTGCAAGCGTAGTAGTAAACAAGATGTTCCACCGAATAATCAAGATGATGATTTTTTTAGAATCTTTTTACCGATCTTTCGTGCGCGAGAGAGGAGAGCATGCCCTCTTCGGATTTTTTCTCTTGATGAACATCCAATGATTTTCTTTTGATGATGATTATTCCAACTCTGCATCTGACGTACCTATTGTTGAGATAATTAATAAGATCTGAAATTCTTAAGTTTTAAAATCTAAAGGTTAAAAAAATCCACTATTCTTATACCAAAAAATTCTATGACCACCAATTCAACAAAAATAATAATTCAAAATGTCGAGTTTTAAAAAATTGAACTAAGGTTTGTGCTCGAATATCCGAAATCCTCGCACATATTGTGCTCCAGAAATCGAATTCGAATTTTTTTATTTTTTCATGGATTGAAATTTTTAGTTTTCGAATAACAAATCTCAAATTTTGGGTTTAACCTAAAATATGACAACAAAATAGGTTATCCGATTGTCTGTACACCAAATGACCAAAATGACCAAAATGACCAAAATGACCAAAATGACCAAAATGACCAAAATGACCAAAATGACCAAAATGACCAAAATGACCAAAATGACCAAAATGACCAAAATGACCAAAATGACCAAAATGACCAAAATGGCCAAAATGACCAAAATGACCAAAATGACCAAAATGACCAAAATGACCAAAATGACCAAAATGGCCAAAATGACCAAAATGACCAAAATGACCAAAATGACCAAAATGACCAAAATGACCAAAATGACCAAAATGACCAAAATGACCAAAATGACCAAAATGACCAAAATGACCAAAATGACCAAAATGACCAAAATGACCAAAATGACCAAAATGACCAAAATGACCAAAATGACCAAAATGACCAAAATGACCAAAATGGCCAAAATGACCAAAATGACCAAAATGACCAAAATGACCAAAATGACCAAAATGACCAAAATGGCCAAAATGACCAAAATGACCAAAATGACCAAAATGACCAAAATGACCAAAATGACCAAAATGACCAAAATGACCAAAATGACCAAAATGACCAAAATGACCAAAATGACCAAAATGACCAAAATGACCAAAATGACCAAAATGGTCAAAATGACCAAAATGACCAAAATGACCAAAATGACCAAAATGACCAAAATGACCAAAATGACCAAAATGACCAAAATGACCAAAATGACCAAAATGACCAAAATGACCAAAATGACCAAAATGACCAAAATGACCAAAATGACCAAATTACCAAAATGACCAAAATGACCAAAATGGCCAAAATGACCAAAATGACCAAAATGATCAAAATGGCCAAAATGGCCAAAATGACCAAAATGACCAAAATGACCAAAATGGCCAAAATGACCAAAATTACCAAAATGGCCAAAATGACCAAAATGACCAAAATGACCAAAATGACCTAAATGACCAAAATGACCAAAATGACCAAAATGACCAAAATGACCAAAATGACCAAAATGACCAAAATGACCAAAATGACCAAAATGGCCAAAATGACCAAAATGACCAAAATGACCAAAATGACCAAAATGACCAAAATGACCAAAATGACCAAAATGACCAAAATGACCAAAATGACCAAAATGACCAAAATGACCAAAATGACCAAAATGACCAAAATGACTAAAATGACCGAAATGGTCAAAACGAACAAAATGACCAAAATTACCAAAATGGCCTAAATGACCAAAATGACCAAAATGACCAAAATGACCAAAATGACCAAAATGACCAAAATGGCCAAAATGACCAAAATGACCAAAATGACCAAAATGACCAAAATGGCCAAAATGACCAAAATTACCAAAATGGCCAAAATGACCAAAATGACCAAAATGACCAAAATGACCAAAATGACCAAAATGACCAAAATGAACAAAATGACCAAAATGACCAAAATGACCAAAATGACCAAAATGACCAAAATGACCAAAATGACCAAAATGACCAAAATGACCAAAATGATCAAAATGACCAAAATGACCAAAATGACCAAAATGGCCAAAATGACCAAAATGACCAAAATGACCAAAATGACCAAAATGACCAAAATGACCAAAATGACCAAAATGACCAAAATGACCAAAATGACCAAAATGACCAAAATGACCAAAATGACCAAAATGACCAAAATGAACAAAATGACCAAAATGACCAAAATGGCCAAATTAGCCAAAATGACCAAAATGACCAAAATGACCAAAATGACTAAAATTATCAAACTTTGTCCTAAGGGGTAACTTTTGTCCCTGATTACGAATCCGAGGCCCGTTTTTGATACCTCGTGACGGAGGGTTGGTACGACCCCTTCAATTGAGCATACAAAAAGAGGTGTTTTTAATCATTTGCAGCCTGAAACGTTGATGTGATAGAAATTTGGTGTTAGAGGGACTTTTATGTAAAATTGTACGCCCGATTTGATGGCGTACTCAGAATTTCGAGAAAAACACTGAAAAAGTTTTAAAAACTCTGCCATTTTCCGTCAGCTGACTGTAAAAATTTTGGAACATGTCATTTAAGGGAAATTTAATGTTCTTTTCGAATCTACATTGACCCAGAAGGTTCATTTTTTCATTTAGAATTTCTTTTCATTTTAAAATTTCGTGTATTTTTCTAACTTTGCAGGGTTGTTTTTAAGAGTGTAATAATGTCCTACAAAGTTGTAGAGTAGACAATTACATTTTTTAAATGTCTTCATAAGGGGTTTGCTTATAAACATCACGAGTTATCGCGATTTTACGAAAAAAGTTTTGAGATTATCCAAAGTGATTATTTTCCTAGGCCTCTGGGGAATCGAGTGACTGTATTTGTACATGGTATTGAATAAATACGTCAAAGGTCGTAATCTACTAAACAAAAAATAAAGCCAAAAACCAAAAACCAATACACAATTGTTGAGTTTTTACCCAAGCCACCCGCATCAGCACCACAAAGTGTGGGTGATGACCGTGGAGAAGCTGCAACGGCCGACGGTGGTGCATCGCAAACAAACCACATCAGACCACACCGCCAACCCGCAGCAGCTGGAAAGTGTTTTTTTGTGTTTGTATTTTTGCTGGTGATGGTGGAATTGTTTTGATACAATTAAGAGAAAATTTAAATATTGTAGCAATTTAGATTGCGATAAATCTTTTGTGTTTCAGCTTCGAACGGCAAACGGGGCAAAACGTTATTCGCACACACACACACACACACGCACACTCAACAATGAACTACAAAAAAAAACCGGCCCCGTGCGCATAGTTTTTTTGCCCATACATTTTAGATGAAACGCAACAACAGTACACACAACAAAAAAAAATCGATCGTAAACATGTACAAAAGGCAGGTACTATTCTCATGCAAATGAACCCACCCAGGCCGGCGATCCACCCGAGCTGGCTCGTGCCTTAGTGCCGCTCTAAACAATACACTTATCGCTGAACCGTTCGAGACAACAACAGAGAAACGAAAAAAAACCTTTCAAACGTATTTAGGCCCAAGTGTTGGAAGACAAATCTGGATGAAACGATGAAGAGTCAAGAGGTGCCAGTTTTGAAAAGTTTGAGTTGGTTGAAATTGAGTGAGAGAGTGAGTTAGTGAGTGAGTGAGTGAGTGAGTATGTGAGTGAGTGAGTGTGTGAGTGTGTGAGTGATTGAGTTATTTAGTTAGTGAGTAAGGGAATGAGTAACTGAGTGAGTATGTCAATAAGTGAACCATTAAATGTGTGAGTGAGCGAGTGAGTGAGTAACTGTGTGAGCTGTGTGAATCCGTAAGTGAGTGAGTGAGTGTGTGAGTGAGTAAGTTATTTAGTTAGTGAGTAAGGGAATGAGTAACTGTGTGAGCTGTGTGAATCAGTATGTGAGTGAGCGAGTGAGTGAGTAACTGTGTGAGCTGTGTGAATCAGTATGTGAGTGAGTGATTGAGTGAGTGAGTGAGTGAGTGAGTGAGTGAATGAGTGAGTAAGTGAGTGAGTGAGTGAGTGAGTGAGCGAGTGAATGAGTGAGTGTGCGTTTTTTTTATCATACTGTATATAACTTAGTATTACAATGCTAATCTTCTTTGTCAAGTCAATGCATGAGTATGTCATTGAGTGAGTTAGTGAGTTAGTGAACGAGTCAGTATTCAAGAGAACAAGTGTATCATTAAGTGAGTTAGCCAGTAATTAAGTGAGTGATTTAGTGAGTCGGTGAGCAAAGGAATGAACCACCACCAAGTTGCCCCCGAATCGCTTCCAGCACTGCCAAAGCCGGCCGACTGACACTGAGAGAAAAAAAAAGTCGCTTAAATTTCCACTCACTGGCCTCTTTCCATTCAGTGCCATCGAACCAGCAGCGTGAAGCTCTCTAGCGGCCGATATGCAGATGAGCTTTTGAGTTTTTGAGGAGGAGGAGGAGGAGGTGGAGAAAATTGAATTAACTTAGGTGTGTGTGCCACGTCCAGGGGGTTGGGAGGGGGAGTGGGAGGTTACGCATAAAAAGTCAGCTGTGCGGCAAAAGAAAGCAATGCACATTGAATTTAAAGTAGAAGAAGAAGAGGCACAGATTAAAATGGGAGAAAATAATACAGAAAAAAATCAAGAAAAAAAGAGTTCAAACAGTTGCAAAAGCAAACAAAAATTAATGTACTGAGGCACGGTGCGTAAAAAATGATTACTCTTCTCCGACATTGATGACGATTGTGACGGGTGGTGACTCTATCGTTTTGTGACTGAAAGCATGAATGCAAACTAAGCGAGGTTGAACAATCTGCTGCTGCTGTGACTGTGAATTCACTTCAAAACTGTTTTGCATTTTATTTTATTTCTGCTGTTGATGGAAAAAGGCTACAAAATGAGGGGAAAAATATGCCACCAGTCCGTCGATGTGAGGTGCAGTTGCAGAAACTTTCTCGTAAGCTGATGGCTTCGAACTGGAAAATGGTACAAATTAAATTATTCAAATGAAAGCTTATCTCTCGTTTGACTACGGGAGGTGCACTGGGCAGTGTGACACTATTTTGTGAATGGCTGCAAAATGAAAAATAGAAGCGACTTGAACAAATCTAAAATATAGAATTTAATGTATATTTTTTTAAATTTTCATGAAAATTTGGCGATGGTTATCGAGTCTGAAAAAAGTCACTTTTTTATTTTGCAAAAATGATCATTTTCTTTGCTAATATTGTACCAAAGTTGAAATTTTCTTTTTTAAACCTGTTAAAAAAAAACTGCGTTCTATCTCCTGTCATACCTTTTTTGAGTTTGTTTTAATATATAATGGTCGATTATGGCGCAATTTTAATCTTGCGATGATGGAAACCTCAAAGGAAAAAAAAAATTTGCATTGAAATATTCTAAAAAAAAATATTTGAAAAATGTAAAAAAGTATGGACAAAAATTTTGCCGCCAAGTTATAAAAATATTTCGCCCATTTCAAATGATAGTTTTTATTATAAAAAATTCTAAAATTTCACAGATTTGTCATTTTTTACCTTGAAAGTTGATCCTTTAGTTGCGGAGATATTGGCATTAGAAAATGGAAGGCTGTTTCGAAGAGACTTGAAAAATTTAAATTTTTTTTTATTTTGTGTATTTCAGCAACCAGAGGTCAAATCGTCAGTGTCATTAAGGCAATTTTATAGGAAATTTTCTTAACTTCTCGAACAAAAACTGTTTAAAGAAATGGACAATTATAAACACTATTGAAAAAATCAGAAATTGAGAACTTTTCAGTTAAAATTAAACTTTAATGGCTTTATCGTAAAAACGGTGTACATTTTTTTAAATCCTTTTTGATTACAAATAGGGGAGATGGGGGTAAGACGGCCACCCTAAGGGAGAAGTCTCATAAAATTAACACCACAGATTATTTTGATCTCAAATCAGGTACATATTGTTCTACTAATAGTCCATTATAGAAATGACATAAATTAGTTGGTCTAAAAACCAATTTTCAATACTTTTCAGCAATTTTAAAAAAATAATTGAAATCGGATATATATGAAACACGCGGGGTAAGACGGCCACCCATGTGGGGTAAGACGGTCAGTGCTATAAATTAACTTGATAACTTTGCTAAATCCACCCAAATACCTACATGATTGGTTGAACAGACTTCTCTGAAAATCATGACTATTTTGGTTGAAAAAAACAAGTTTCAAATGTGAAGAAAAATGTTGTTCAACAAATTTTATATTTTGGCTATGTGAATTTCATATTATTGCGACCACATTTCATGAAAAACTATGAATTTTTACACGAAAATATACCCAATTTAATGCAAATTAACTGGTTTGTGTATTTCGATTAGAATTAGTAAATCAAAATTATGTAAACAATATTGAATTAGCGACTTTTATTAAAAGTTTGAATGGATTTCATACTATTCAATGAATTTTGCTATATCACAGTAAGGAATATTGACGAACCGGCAGTTAACAGCATTTTGATAAAAAATTGATAGTTTTATCGAAAGTATGTCAAATATGTCTTAAATATGCCTTAACAGTCAAAAATCCTTCAAAAATGCAACCTTTATCAAACCAAATTTACAAATAACGGGTGGCCGTCTTACCCCCCGTGGAGGTGGCCGTCTTGCCCCCAAATTACTTATTTTATAAAACATTTTTTGCAAATACCTCAACGCATTTTTTAAACTTTTTCGAGGGACATAATCTTGGGAAAACTTCAATTTAACATGAAAAAATATTTAAAGAAAGTATTACATATTGTTACCTAATCAAAATGCTTAAGTTGTAAATCATAAAAATTACATCCAGTTTCAAGTAGAAAAAATATTTGTTTATTTTGAGCTATTTTTATACTATTTCAAACAATAGGTTTGGCAAAGGTGACTCCATATGCATTATTTAGCATGAGGAACAGTATTGCTTAACATTTTAGTAATATTCATTAGTATACTTAGTAAAACAGTGGGGTGACCGTCTTACCCCGCCTGGCCGTCTTACCCCCAGGTCCCCTATGAAACTTCAAGTAAAAAAAAATCGATTCAAATTTTCATTTTTGTGACAAAAAAAATCGATTTTTTTTAAGTTAGGTGCAATTTTTTTGACAGACTTTTCTATGGCTCAAAAGTTGCGGTTGTTAACCCCTAAAAATAACATAAAAAAAACACAATATGAAAATACGGATTTTGGAAAAATATTATTTTTAATATGTAAAAATTCATAGTCTGTATGGCGTCATCCATAAAGTACGTCACGCTCTAGGGGGGGAGGGGAGGGTTGTCGCAAGTGTGACAAAGTGTGACAAGGGGGAGAGGGGGGGTACGTGAAACTGTGACGTCACGCTAGACAATTTCTTTAACACTGAAAATTCATTTTTTAAATTTAGCTTCAAAAGTTTAATGTTTGATAAACTTTACTCATAAATCAAACACGATTCAAGGCTTTAAGAAACAGAGTTTTTGATGGCAGATTTAATATGCTTAAAAAAAGTGGAATGACAGATTCTTCGGCTACTTTTTAAAAAACCCCAAGTTTTTTTCAGCGTTTTGGCTGTAGTGGCAAAATAAAAGAAGAAACCCCCAAATGTTATTACATATTTGGGAAGATAATTAATTTTCCTACAAAAAATGTCATGTAGAATGAACCATATAGTACCTGTGCTTCCCCTGAAATGAAAATGTAGCGTGACGGGACAACATCGTAAAACTGGTCTTTTAAAAGGGCCAGTTTGATTTTTTAGACTTTTGCTTTTCTACACATTATCACGAAATAAAAAACGAATCTTTTGCTCCTTAAACTGATAGAATTGGTTCAAATTTGAGATTTTGCCAGCCATTTCTTTCCGTGACGGGACAACGAAAGGAGCAGATTTATGAAAAAATCCTCTCCCGTTCAATGGCTTGCAGACTTCATTTGGTCAATATTTTTGGCTTTTGAGGTAAGAAAACGCATTTAAAGCACATTTCAATTATTTAATCATAATAAAAATTAAATCTTTCATTTGAAAAATCACATTGAAAATTGAAAAATGTGGCATTTTTGTGAAGCTCCGCTAAGAATCGGTCTGATGGTGATGGTGATTTCTATCATTAAAATAATGAACAAAATAAACAAATCCAAACGCAACCTGTATAAATTAAAAACATTCTCAATTAAATTCCGAATTCAAAAATAATCCTTTTTAAAAATCATGATAAAATTGTAAAAAAAAAACAAGATAGTGTGGAGGGGGTCCGACCAAACGTGACGTACTTTTCGAGGGGGGGTCAGAGCCAGCGTGACAAAGTGTGACATAGGGGGGAGGGGGGGTTAATTTTGGCCGATTTTAGCGTGACATACTTTGTGGATGACGCCTATAGTCCTCAAAAAAAAAACTTACAACTTGGTCCAAGATAACAAAACAATCAGAAAATTTCTTCAAAAGATGCAGATTTTCTAATATTTACGTAACATTTTTGTATGGACAGCTGCCAAAATTGTATGGAGCCTTGTATGGGTAACCAAAATGGCTTCTTTGGTCATAGTGAAGGCTCTAAAAACTTCACTCTTTGTAGATGGGCATTGTGTGTTATCAAAATTATATAAATAATTTTAAGTGGTGCTGACAATGAAATTCACAAAAAATCTTCAACTGATTGATTTTCTTTGAGAAGTTCGGGAGCGATTTTCTTTTGCGTGTTTCCCCTGATCTCTATTTCGCGGGTGAACAAAGTTTGAAAGCGAAAAAGGTTTTTTTTGCGATTATTCCATCCCTGTACAACACGTCTTTTTCGAAAACAAAATCTGATTATTGAGAATAATGAAAAATTATGTACTTAAAAAAATAAAACAAACATACAAAAACTATTTTTGCGTAAAGAGAATCTGACCTTTGGAATCAAAATTAAAATAAGTTTATTTTTTATATCATTCTTTGTTTGTCTTAGTTTTCAAAGTAAAATAAAAAACTATGGCAATTCAAGCAAACTTGAAGCTTCTTGAGTTGTGTCAAGCTTGTCAAATAAATTGATTAGTCATAACATCAGTGTTTGCTTGGCAGAAACCATCTCTAGCTATGTTTCGATAATTTCAATATTTTATCAGCAAATTTTCATCTCAAGTCCAAACCGGGCAGGGCGTTTTTTCAGCGTGTTCTTCTTCTTTAACACCAGAGCCCATAACAAGCCCCGTGGGCCTCGGCAATAAATCAAAAACCTGCACTGCGCCTCTCTCGCTTCAGACCCATCAATCTTGCATTGTTTTTTAGTGTTTCCTTCATTACTCTGGTTTTTATTTTTTTATGTGTGCCTCCTCTAGATGTTTGATGTAGTTGGTTTTTTTTGCACTCTTCTCTCTACACCAGGTTTGCTTCATGTTGATGCGTACGATAATTAAATTAAGTGCCTATTCATGAAGATCTACTTTTTTTTGCACAACAATAGTATCGTACGATGTTGTTTGTGCGTTTTCTGCCATGTTTGTGGTGGTGATCGGCAAGAAGTTTCAACCTGCTGTTGCCAACCGCACCGACAACCGGTACGACAGTGTAGTACTTTGTGAGGTCTCTACTAGAAGGTCGAAAATGGGCTTTTTCGATGTTGATGATCACTGTCAATACAATTATTGTTATTATTACAGACCCCGACAGCATCCAACCTAAGCACAAACACACACACAGTCACCCTGTTTAAGGCCCCAAACGAGCCCCCACCGGGGGTACTACACCTTTAGAGTCAGTGTAAAAAGTGAATTTCCAGCGAAGAGAGTTTGAAGCCCCCATTCCAGAAGAGTGGTGGCGATGTGTATTGAAGGCAGCAGTTTCATGAATAAATTATATATTCATGAATTTGAAACTCTATGCACACTCACAAACACCACGAAACGGTGCATTAAACCGGCTGCACGTTGGTGAGTGTGAGTGCTCAGCTTGGAAATTGGTGTTGCGGCCGGTGGTTTGCTGGAAATCGTTGTTGTTGTTGCCGTGGGGCACATCTTCTCTAGCTCTAGCTGGGTCCGTAACAGACCACCACCGAGCAACACAGCTGACCGCAACATATACACGCTGATATTAGACGCACTATTGCTTAAGGCACCGTGGAAAGGAGCTGATTTGAAACTGTCGAAACTGTCTGTGAATAAATTCAATCAAATTTAAATCCGTCTAAAAATAAAAATTAAACATTTAAATTAAAAAAAAAGTACAATATATTCGAAACATCCAATTGATCGGTAATTTATCGTTATCAAAATACGATTATTCTATCGGCGATAACCTTACATAAAACATTCGACGATACTCTTTAAAATATTTTACTTGAACTAACCTTTGGATCAGGGCCACATAGTTTTTTTTAATGTCTTTAAAAAAGTCTGTGCATGTCTGTGCATTTGACTAAATTCCAATAAGATCCATTTTCAGTCATAGAAATCCATCAAAAAATCAATTTGAAGACTGATGAAATTATTTTTGGTTGATATTTTCACAAAATATTAATTAAATGAAGAATTTAAAAGTCTGCACACCTCAAAATGTTTATATCACTTCTCTGAAACACAGACAAATCTGTGCATTTGAAATCCTTGCTTAAGAGCTAATCCTACTGAGCGTTCGAAGCTTTCACTGAGATGATTATTTTTAAATATTTTTTGTCACTTCAAACGTATTCAAAAATCAAATTAAAAAAGTTGGTTTTTACGAAATTCAAAATTTTGAGTGCAAAAGTGTTTTTTTAGAATTAACTTAAAAAAAATTCAAAAATTCATAACTCGCTCAAAGATTTTTTGCACAACCTGGAAATTTCCTGAAAAATTGGCATTTGATGTCTTCTTAAAAATATCAAAAAATAAAAAAATGTTTTTTGCAAATCAAGTTTTAGTGACAAAAAGTTAAATAAAAAATCACCAATTTTTTTTACCGTGAATCATTTTTTTCCAGTGTAGTTCATATCCATACCTACAATTTTGCTGAAGACACCAAATCGATCCAAAAATTCCTTCAAAAGATACAGATTTTTGAATGTTCATTTATATGGACAAACTAAAGTACAAAATGGCTTCTTTGGCCATACCGAAGGCACCAAAAAAGTTTCAGCCGGATTAAAACATACAAAAATTAAAATTGAAGAAAAAAGACCGATTTCGTAGAGAATTGCTCTTTAGCGAAAATGATGACTAGGGGATATGAAAATTCGGGAAAATTAAAATTCAAATAAACGGCAATCAGCGTAAGTGTCACTTCGGAGAAATTGCATTCGAGGATGTGGCCGATTAGAGGAAATGGCATTCAGGGATATTGCCGATTAGGGAAAATGATATTCGGGGGAAATAGCATTCGGGAATGTGACTGATTAGGGGAAGTTGTATTTGGGGATGTGGCTAATTAGGGAAAATGATTTTCGAGGATCTGGAATTTGGGGGAATGAGCTAGACCCAGTTTTTTTTCACTTAAAACGTACCGAAATTCAATAATTTGATATCATAATCCAATTACCACATTTCAACAGATTTCAACTGTCTTGGGCGCAAATGAAAGATGATGAAAGTTTGACTTCCATGAAAAAACAATGTGGAGTTTCAAAAATATAGCCTAACATTTGAAAAAGTCTTATGAAAACATCAAATGCCGTTTTGACGGTGTCTGAACCAAAGAGCCTATATCTGAAAATACGTTTAACGGATTCCTCGGATAATTTTACATTACATATCCAAAATTGGGCGAGGTTCATTTACAGGATTCAGAGATATGATTTTTTGAAAATAAAATCCAGTTTTTTCGATGCTCCATGCGCGAAATCAAGAAATTGACGAAATCGGAAAAAATCAACTTTTTTCACAAAAACTGCGATAACTCAAAACATTCAGCGATGATCTATACATGTTAGGGTACCAAAAGTTGCTTATTTCAATTACGAAAATTTTTGTACCCTAACATGCAAAGGTCATCGCTGAACAAAAGTTTCACGAAACCCGCATAGGGATTGTGGTTTTTGCTGTGTTAGTTGGTGAGAAAGACCAAGTTAATTTTTTTTTAGTTTTAGCTGCCTATATCACAATTTGATGATTAACCTTTTCTGTACAGGTTATTTTTAACAAAAACACAACCAGACAATTAGATTTATTGTATAAATTATACCATATCAAGTACTTGATGATTTATTGCTGTTATTGCTAACAATAACTTCCATATCTTTACAACTAGTAGTGAAGCAATGAGCTGATAGCTGAGTCACTTGAGATCATTTACTTCAAGATTCGACAATTTACAACACTTTTCGATATCTTATCAATCCACTTTTCTACCAACCAGACAAAGCGTCTCTTCTATTGCTGGCATTGAAGGCTTTTTCAAACCAACGTCGATCGTCGATAGCGAAGTTGTGATAACCGTATCGACTCAGCAAAAAAAAGCAACAAAAAAACTAGTCCGCAAAAAAAACTGAAACGGAAATGTGGCCCCACAGCAGCAGTCAGCAATAATCATCCGCCCATAATCATGAAGAAAAAAAGAGGAGAGAAGTAGAAGGAGGGTAAGCCCCTTCATTTGCAAGCGACTGACCACGCTACAATGACCAGCAGCAAAGCGGACGGAGTTGGCGTTGGGAGGCCGTTACGCGGGGCGTTCCAAACTGATTATCTAAATCAGGTATCGCGGACCACAAATCTTGGCCTCGCGTCCGTTCGGCCGATGCGTCAAGCTGTACGACCTGCTAAAGGCTTCAGGGCTTATCGGATTTCCTGATTTTTTTTTTTCGAGAGTTGGCAGTGGTTCTGAAATAAAATTGTTTTGAAACATGCAAATCAGAAAAAAATCTTCGATAAAAACGAAATGCTCATTGTAAGAATTTTTGACCAAATCATCAAGTTTGAGAACCCCTGTTTCAAATCATGTTTGCATCGATTCCAAACAACACTTCGGATGACTTCGATGAGATATCTCGTTAAACTCTCATCCAACGATTCCGTTCAAAACAACACTGCTAGGTGAACGCGCTCTCCACTAAAACGGTTGCTGCCTAACGGAATCAAGGGAAGAGCGCCCTCTCACTTCACGCGTGCTGGGTTTTTGAAATTTGAATCTCATTAATTTTATTGATTTGTTTATTTGGCATCACGTTTCCTCCCGCGGAGAGTGCGGTCGGTCGCGCGGCTCAGGCCGGTCAGGCCATGTAATAATCTCCACCGGCCGGACGACCATCACACACCGCGACCATCGCGGGTCTTACGAGCAAAGCATTAGTCATAAGCATCGGTGGACGTCGCGACCATCGCGATCGCAGATAGAAAAACAAATTGTAAATAAGGCGAGTTCAAAATATGATGGTGAGAAATTACACTTTTTATGTAATTTTACTCCAAAAAACACAAAAAACAAAAAACAAAAACAAAAAACAAAAAAAAAAACAAATCTAATCAAATATAATCAAATCTAATCAGACCCTAGCGCAGCCAATCTTTCGAAGGGATCCTGGAGAGTGCCTTAGGTTAGATGACGCCTAGCACTCTACTTGTCATTTATTAACATTTGCAGTGCGCCATTGCATTAGAATGCATTGAAACATCACACGCGTTAAAGCGGCCAGGCCTACTGCGTAAAGCCTTATCGCAGAGATGAAAACAAAAAACAAAAAACAAAAAACAAAAAACAAAAAACAAAAAACAAAAAACAAAAAACAAAAAACAAAAAACAAAAAACAAAAAACAAAAAACAAAAAACAAAAAACAAAAAACAAAAAACAAAAAACAAAAAACAAAAAACAAAAAACAAAAAACAAAAAACAAAAAACAAAAAACAAAAAACAAAAAACAAAAAACAAAAAACAAAAAACAAAAAACAAAAAACAAAAAAAAAACAAAAAACAAAAAACAAAAAACAAAAAACAAAAAACAAAAAACAAAAAACAAAAAACAAAAAACAAAAAACAAAACCCCAGCTTTGCTAGAATTTTACTTGACTGATATAAACTTTCAGTAATGCCATTGACTAAGACTAAACAAATCTAGTAACAAGGAAGCGTGAAACACGCTTTCGGCACGATTTCGATTTGTGGTTAATTCATGCACGATTCTAGTTTTAATTTTTCTCCAGGTTGTAAACGTTCCACAGTTTTGAAGATGCATTTATTTCTTTTTATTTGTAGAAAATTCTGTCATGTTAGTGACTTCACTTTTTGTTTTATCAAATGATTCAGTCTTATTTTTTGTGTAGCTTTATTCAAAACCAATTAACGGATTTTACTCTTACTCTAGTTGCTAAAATAAACCCAATACGATTGCACTTTATTTCAAATCTAATCTATTTAGATTATCTGAAAATTGATGCAAATAATTATACGACCTCTCTCCCTTCCTCCTCCTCCACCAGTTTCCGCTCATTTCAGCCTCCTCCTCGTGCCGCGTTTCCGTTCGTTTTTTTTTCGCTGTGCGTTCGACTTGTTATCGGTTTTGCACCCATTTAACACAAACAACCAGATTAGATCTCAAGGCCTCGAAGTATTCGTCGTCTGCGTAGTTGTTGGTTTTGGCTTGGTTTCCATTTTGAACTAGAATTATACTTGCAATTTTCAAGTTATTATATTTAATTTTTTTCCTTTATTAATATCTGTTTTTAATAATTAAACATTGTTAAATATTCCCAAAACAGCTTCTCTTACCCTTTCCGACTCACGAATAAAACTTGAACGAGTTGAACGTGAGGAAGCATGGAATCGCAGGCAAAAACAGCAGCAGCAACAAAAAAAGTCTTGCAAAGTTTGTGAGCTGATTCACAATCAGGCAGAGAGGCCGAGGTGCTGTTGTGCAAACAAATCAGAACATGTACGCATCTGAACTGCTTCTACTTCTGCTGCTACAGAATGCGATTAAGTGGGTGCTTATTAGTGCTGCGTGCCGATGAACACAAATTGTATGCAACATCTAGCAGCAGCACTTGAAGATATCGGGATAAGATTGGGCCCCCCGACATGCAGCAGAACACTCTGCCCGACTTGGCACTTTTAGCAGCGTGTACTAGACTAGTTGATGGGGTTTAATCATAGCCTTTGTGGCAGCAGCGTAATTAATGCAATAAAGATTCAGTTTAAAATAAGAACACTGCGGTAATTGTGATAATTTTAAGAAAATGGGTCAAATTTAATCATTTATTAATAATTTATGATTTTTTCAATTGCTTCAAAAATAGACAAATTTTGACAACAAAAAGGTATTTTTGTGAAAGCAAAAAAAGCCTTAACTTGAAATTCTAAAATTTGTAAAGCTTTTAAGAGCTGAATAGAAAAGCACAAGTTTATCTATTGAAAGTTTGGTAAGAAGCGAATAACGTTTTTAAACAGTGTATGTTAAAACGAGCCCAACCTTATCAATGCAGTTGCCAGGCCCCCAAAATCCCTTTCCAAGTGGTTGCACTCCACCTAAATTATCCCTCATTGTACCCTTCTTTCCTGTTTAAACCCGATGAAGGTTTAACAAGGCTCCCACTTGCACACTTTCTTATCGTCCCTCTACTCCACTTGTTTCATTTTGATCCCTTTCCTTCCTTTTCCCCTCTCTCCCTTCCATTGGTCCGGGTAAGCGCGGGTGACCTTTTCCGTTCAATTGAATTAGAAAGTTATAGTTTATTATGATTTTTATGTTATCTCTTCCCTTTTTTACTCTCCTTTCCTTTTCTTGGGCTGTCTTGTGTTTTTCCGCAGCTCTTGTCGTGCACCAAACAAGCTCAATTTGATTATTTTTTGCACTTTTTCCCCGAGGGCTGTTGCTGCTGCCACTGCTAAACCCTTCCTCGAAAGTGGATCCTATAAGGGGAAAGAGGAAGAGGGGAGGGGGGGATCCGAGATCGGTCAATTGACCCGACGTGGCGGAGATAACGAACGCAACTTTTGTTTCGCAAAATGCAAGAAAACTGACTTTGAACAAAGAATCTTGAAATATCTTTATAGAATTCTAGAATTATTAATAAAAAATAAAAATAAAACATTTCTTGTTATTCTAAATCATTCGGAACCAGAAAGCTGCAGCACACAAAAACAAGGTAACCAAACCGGTCTTGAGAGACCGAGATCAAGACACACACGAATACACACCAGCTAGCAGTGCGCTGTGCTGACTTTATGGAAACCATAAAAGAGCAGCAAAAGCGAGTCCAGTGACATGGCTCGAAGGTTGAACTGAAGTGATTTGCAACTTGATGGTTCTGAAGATTAGGTGAAATCAGAGCTGTTTGAAACGTGATTGGTTTGGAAATTTAGAATTTTGTGAATCTTAATTGTATTCCGAATTTGAAGAAAGGGTCCCGATTGCTCCAAAAAGACTAATTCATTCGCGATCCCAAATTAAACGCGTCGAAAAACTGCTCTAACTGTTTGCTGCCGTCTGTACTGAATACTCTCTCTTTGCTCTCCCTCTCACTCCAATCGGGTAGTACAGCAAAGAGCTAAAAGAGACCGATTGCGTTCTATCGCTCAAAGCTGACTCGAAAAAGTCGGCGATTGGCTTTGTTTTGATCATGTCGATGCCTCTGTGCTCTGATGTACTAACTGACTTTTGGGCCAAAATGAGTTAATGATGGCATCTTCTAGCTAATTAAATTCCCTACAAAACGCTTCTAAGAGATCTGAAAAATTCGTTTCCTACGCGGAGATATCGCCCTGCAACCATTTGTACTAACTGACATTTTCGAACGCAGCATGGATGTGCTCTCTTATTTTTCATCATGGCTTGACCTTTTGAAAACACGCAAATCCATAAAAATACGATTATACTATAATATTATGGTAAATTGCCAGGTGTCCTTACTAGTTTGAGCAATATTATGGAGCACTATTTTGGAAGGCAATTAGCACAAGTGTGCACATTTGGATACGTGAAGAAGTTGTAAGTTAGACGAACTGTGTCAAATAATTATTTAGTGGCAGAGTTTTATTTTAATTGGATGACCCCTGAGTTAAGCTAAGTTTGACATTGGTAGGTGAATGTTATCGTTACGTAGTTTTTGGATTGGATGACCCCTGCAATTGTGCTAAGTGTGCACAACGACTTAAAAATGTTTTAAATTGGATATTTGGGTTAGGCTAAGTGTGATATTGGTGAATATGATGTTGTTACGTAGTTTTTTTTTATTGGACGACCCCTGCAGTTGTGCTAAGTGTGCACAATGACTTAAACATGTTTTAAATTGGATATTTGGGTTAGGATAAGTGTGAGATTAATTAGTGGTTGTTATTGTTACGTAGTTTTTTTTAATGAAGTTGTGCTAAGTGGGTTAGGCTGAGTGTGAGACTGGTTAGTAGATGATGTTGTTACGTAGTTTTTTGGATTGGACGACCTCTGCAGTTCTGCTAAGTGTGCACAACGACTTAAAAAATGTTTTAATTGCGATGTTTTACGGTGTTACGAATGTCACGGTGTCAAGAATGCTACAATGCAACGAATGTTGCGGTATAACAATGTTACGGTGTAAACATACTACGGTGTAACTATACTGCAGTGTAACGAATGTTATGGTGTATAGAATGTTACGGTGTAACGAATGTTACGGTGTAACGAATTTTACGATGTAACGAATGATGCGGTGTAACGAATGTTATGGTGTAATCATTCTACGGTGTAACTAATGATGCGGTGTAAAGAATTTTACGGTGTAAGGAATTTTACGGTGCAACGAAAGTTACGGTGTAATGAATTTTACTGTGAAACATATGCTGCGGTGTAACTAATGTTACGGTGTAACGAATAATACGATGTCACGAATGATGCGGTGTAACGAATGTTATGGTGAAATGAATGTTACGGTGTAACGAATGTTACGGTTTAATGAATGTTACGGTGTAACGAATGTTACGGTGTAACGAATGATGCGGTGTAAAGAATGTTACGGTGTAAGGAATTTTACGGTGTAACGAAAGTTGCGGTGTAATGAATTTTACTGTGAAACGTATGCTGCGGTGTAACTAATGTTACGGTGTAACGAATGTTACGATGTAACACATGATGCGGTGTAACGAATGTTACGGTGAAATGAATGTTACGGTGTAACGAATGTTGCGGTTTAATGAATGTTACGGTGTAACGAATGTTACGGTGTAACGAATGATGCGGTGTACCGAATGTAACGGTGTAACGAATGTTACGGTGTAACGAATGTTACGGTGTAACAAATGTTACGGTGTAAAGAATGTTACGGTGTAACGAATGTCACGGTGGAACGAATGATGCGGTGTAAAGAATGTTACGGTGTAACCATACTACGGTGTAACGAATGTCACGGTGTAACGAATGTTACGGTGTATCGATTGTTACGGTGTAACAAATGTTACGGTGTAACGAATGTTACGGTTTAACGAATGTTACGGTGTAACAAATATTACGGTGTAACGAATGATGCGGTGTAACGAATGTTACGGTGTAACGAATGTTACGATGAAATGAATGTTACGGTGTAACGAATGTTACGGTGTTACGAATGTTACGGTGTAACGAATGTTACGGTGTAACAAATGTTACGGTGTAACGAATGATGCGGTGTAAAGAATGTTACGGTGTAACCATATTACGGTGTAACGAATGTTACGGTGTAACGAATGTCACGGTGTAACGAATGTTACGGTGTATCGAATGTTACGATGTAACGGATGATGCGGTGTAACGAATGTTACGGCGTAACAAATGTTACGGTGAAATGAATGTTACGGTGTAACAAATATTTCGGTGTAACGAATGATGCGGTGTAACGAATGTTACGGTGTAACGAATGTTACGATGAAATGAATGTTACGGTGTAACGAATGTTACGGTGTTACGAATGTTACGGTGTAAAGAATGTTACGGTGTAACGAATGTTACGGTGTAAAGAATGTTACGGTGTAACGAATGTTACGGTGTAACGAATGATGCGGTGTAAAGAATGTTACGGTGTAACCATACTACGGTGTAACGAATGTTACGGTGTAACGAATGTTGCGGTGTAACGAATGGTCCATGGTTCACTGAACCAGGATTGAACCACAAAGGGAAGTTTAAGCCGAACCAATAGGTGAACCTAGCCCAGGGGTGCTCAAAGTTTTTGGATGCCGGGCCAAATTTGAAGCTCAAATGAGCTTGCGGGCCATATGTACAAAATTTGTTTTTTATATAATGAAAAAAAAAAACGATTTATAGATTTAAAAGACTAATTTTACATTTATTCTTAAAATTTATCTTTTTTAACATTTTCGTAATTGAAAAATAATAGAAAACGGAAAATGACAGTTTTCCTTCAGTTTTGTTGATATTATTATTGTTTTCGGTATTTGAAAAAAGGTATTTAGTTGTATGTACTTGTGTTTTCATTGAAATTTAAAGTTTTCTTTTCTATATTTTGAAAATAGGAACATCAAATTGAAACAATTTATGTTAAGGCATAATTTTATCTTTAAATTGACTGTAACAAATGAAATTTGTTGGATTTTTATTTAACAATTAGGCCGATGCAAACATTTAAAAAAAGATTTTGTTCCTCAACTCTGGCCATGGTCGAGGAGAGGCAAAAAAATAAAAGAAATACATAAAATTTATTGATGCCAGGATATTCAATATTTCAATGAAAAAAATGTTGAAAAATGAAAAAAAAACACATTTTGATTTGCAACCATAATTTTTAAAATATGTAAGATTCGACGAAAAAAAAACATTTTAGCGAAAAACACTTTTTGTTGTTCATTCAGAGTTCACTAAAATTCACAGCTTTTTTCAATAAACCCTAAGCATGCCCAAAATTATTAAAAAACGCAGAGGAATGTATTTAAAATGGATTTCAGCTGATTGCACTTAAATAACAAAAGCTTTGAACTATATTTGCAACCGCTTTATTCCTCCGATTTCAAAATTTAGTCTGTCTGAATGAGATGGTAGTCAATAAGATTCGTTATCCAACTGTCATGAGTTCGAATCCCAAGGTGGAATGTTTCTAAGTGCAAAGTGAGTTTGAGGCCCAGTTTATTGGTCATAATAACTTTCAAATTAATATGGAACGCTTATATTTTTTCTTTTATTACAGTTTTATACCTTAGTCAAATTTGAAAGTTTCATAAACATTTCCAAAATGTTTGAGCATTTTGACATTATTTACTAGTTTCACACACATTGAAACGTGTGAAAATGTTTCAATTAGAAAGATTTTTGAACAACATATTTTTATCGTAAAATAAAAACAAAAAAAAGAATAAATTATAAGTTTTATATTAACAAAGAAAAAAAAAGATTGGCATTAAAATTTTAAAATAAAGTTTCATTTAAAAAAAAAAACATTTTACAAATGGTCAACGGGCCATTTTACTTGATCATTCAAAATGAGTCCGCGGGCCATAAAATATCACCTCGCGGGCCACGTTTGGCCCGCGGGCCATACTTTGGTCACCCCTGACCTAGCCTAACCGGTTCATTTGAGAACTCTTGTTGTGCACACTTAGCACAATTGCAGGGGTCGTCCAAACAAAAACCTACGTAACAACAACATACACTAACCAATGGCACACTTAACCTAACCCAAATATCCAACTCAAACACCCTTCAAGAAGTTGTGCACATTTAGCACAACTGCAGGGATCGTCCAATCCAAAAAAAACTACGTAACAACAACATCCACTAAACAATTGCACACTTAACCTAACCCAAATATCCAACTCAAACACCCTTCAAGAAGTTGTACACATTTGGCACAACTGCAGGGATCGTCCAAACAAAAAAAAAAAACACGTAACAACATCATTCACGTAGTTGTGCACACTTAGCACAACTGTAGGGGTCGTCCATCTTCAAAGACTTAGTATTGATTTTTTTTTGGAGCACTTTTGTTCTATTCGATACAAACCAAGAATTCATTGCAAGATACACACTTGTTCTAACTGCAATCTACCATAACAGTTCTATGGTTTGTGTCCTGAATATCTTGCATTTCTGAAAAGGTCGTATGACATGATGGAAATAAAATAAACTGGCTCAAAGTTTTTACAAAATCATTTTCTTCTGTTTGTAAGCGTAGAACTATTCGGTTTTCGTCATAGTTGGTCTTATTGAAGCTATTCCATGGATTATTATACTTATATTTATGAAACCTCACACTTCACTGAGTTTTTCTTCATAAAATTCAAGTTTTGACGGTAGTTGCTCTCAAAAACTACAATTTTCACAATAAATTTAATTATAAACAAGTCTATTAAAAAGTATTGTTGAGATAAATGTTCCTTAACTAACAACAATTCAAAGTTAATACGCAAAAAACATTGAAACAACAAATAACTACTATTTTTTACAATAAAATGACTTTGCGCACTTTTGTACCAAGTGCCACGTTGGAAGTATACACGACTCTGCCATCGAAGAAGCATTTTAGCTCAACTGCAAAATTCGCCCTGTGCACGTTTGTGCTAACTCATACAAATCACTGTTCAAGACACACTTGTGCTAATTGCAAGCATGATTTTTTTTCGTAATTTCTCTGCCAAATTTTTTTTGCGTTTCAAAAGTTTTCATATTTTACCATATCTTTAAGTTATGTCAGGAGCATACTTTAAAATTATTAGGACAATTGTTTGTCGACTAGTTTCCCAGAAACAGTTATTCAAAGTTAAAAAATCGATTTCCTCGTAACCACCAAAATGTCAGTTAGTATAAGAGAGCACACAAGCATCGATGTATTAAACTGCCTAAAATCAATGTTATCAAAAATGTTTTGCAATTTTGTTGATAACACAACATCAAATACACAATTGAAAGCAACTTCCACCATGCCAAATATAAGTTGACGGCCAACTGTGGTAGTGCAGGCCAAGTGAGCGCCTCGCTGCTATTTTGTTTGAATCTTTGAGAGAGGAGCTCTCTGAACATATGCGTTTGTGACTCGGGTCGACGGACGTAGGAGGCAAAGAACTAGAGTTTATCAAACAACCTTATTTGCTCTAATTTTTTATTTGGCTGTACATCAAATGATCCCCAAAACACTGCACTTGTTTTTGTTTAGTCAAATTATGAAACATATTTTTGTTCTTCTAATGCCAAAAATTTGTTCGCCAATTTGTATTTTTAACGTGGTCAGAAAGTATTTTTAAGCAACTTGTATTCTACGAAAAACACGAACAAGTAAACCTTCCAACCCTGATATTTTCAATGTTTTTTTAGATTAAAAATTGGTTAAAAATGGACTTTTGGCAATTTTTTAGACTGAGGTGCGGTTGCGTTCTATAGGGTGGCAAATTTTACCTATTTTTAAAAGTTTACTTAATAAACATTGGTCCCTACCTTTCCAAAAAATAAAACTGAGGGTTATTTCAATCTGCAAAAATAATTTTTCGGCAATTGTGAAATAATAATTTATATATTATTGGGGTAATTCTCTACCAACTCACACGAAATCGGGAAAAGTTGCCCTGACCCCTCTTCGATTTGCGTGAAACTTTGTCCTAAGGGGTAACTTTTGTCCCTGATCACGAATCCGAGGTCCGTTTTTTGATATCTCGTGACGGAGGGGCGGTACGGCCCTGTTATTTTTGAACATGTGAAAAAAGAGGTGTTTTTCAATAATTTGCAGCCTGAAACGGTGATGAGATAGAAATTTGGTGTCAAAGGGACTTTTATGTAAAATTAGACGCCCGATTTGATGGCGTACTCAGAATTCCAAAAAAAAAAACGTATTTTTCATCAAAAAAACACTAAAAAAGTTTGAAAAATTCTTCTATTTTCCGTTACTTGACTGTAAAAAATGGCTGTAAAACAATTTTACACTCTAAAAAATAACCCTGCAAAGTTAGGAAAAACACGAAATTTTAAAGTGAAAAATTTTGTTCTAAATGAAAAAATGACTCTTCTGGATCAATGTAGATTCAAAAAGTACATTAAATTTTCCACAAAATGACATGTTCCAAATTTTTTAACAGTCGAGTAGTGGAAAATGGGAGAATTTTTAAAACTTTTTTAGTGTTTTTATCGATGAAAAATACGTTTTTTCGGAATTCATAGTACACCATCTAATTGGGCATCTAATTTTACATAAAAGTCCCTTTGACACTAAATATCTATCTCATCACCGTTTCAGGCTGCAAATTATTGAAAAACACCTCTTTTTTCGCATGTTCAAAAATGGAAGGGGTCGTACCGCCCTTGAGTCACGAGATATTAAAAAACGGACCTCGGATTCGTGATCAGGGACAAAAGTTACTCCTTATGACAAAGTTTCACGCAAATCGAAGAGGGGTCGGGGAAACTGCTGTTTGAGTTGGCGGAGAATTACCCAAATGAAAAGTGTCTTTCTTCATTTTTTTTTAGATTTTATTATCTTTCACATGATGAACACCGCTTACTAATGATTAATGATTAATGATGAAAATATTTTGTTGAACTATAAAAATTATACAAAATTTTGAAGAAATTAATTGTTTTTTTTTTAACTTGAATCATAAAACCAATAAAGTCACTATTCATTAAAAAAAAAGCATCTTGAACCAAAATTCATAATTAGGAAAGTGTTTTGCAAACTGTTCTTAACAATCTGATTGATTCAGACGTTTTTTTTTAAGTCGTGGTGTCGCCGATATTTTTTATGTTCTCCAAAAAATACACCGTGAGTCCAGAACTTATTTTCTATAGTCTTCGAAAAAAAAACATTTTATTTGATCAAATCTTTGGATATTGGAATGACCCAATATTTCGTTATCTTACGTATTACAAAAGATTAGTTGACGTTGTTTAAAACATCACACAAGTATTTAGAAGTAGTAGTTTTGTTTATGAGATAAAAGTTACCTTGAGCGAAAAAATAATGTAGATTTTTTTATGTAATAGTGGTAAACTTATTCTGTTACATTAAAAAATAACCCTGTACTGCCGAAATTCCTTTGAGAAAATTTTTATTTTCCCGTATATAGGAGTTTATTTTGAGCAACTTTTGTTCTGCGTCATGTTTTTCTTGTTTTATTTTTAGTATTTTAATTTTCATTTATCTTGTTTAGTTTATGTTTGTTTTTGGTAATATTTGGCCTATTCTACCAGATTTTCTGCTATAGAATGGCATCATCATCATTTAAATTTTAAAAAATGCATAGGCTGAGACACTACAAAAATTACTGCATGAATCTATTTTTTTAAAGTCACATAAAACAAGTCAAACTTCCAACCCTTCAATTTTTCTGAGTTCTTCTTTCTTATGCTTTTTATAGATCAAAAATTGACTGAAAAATGGATTTTTTGGCAATTTTTTAGATTGAAGCCCATCTAGATGCGGAAATTGGATTGTAGAGGGTTAAGATTATTGTTTACCCCTGATGATAACATAGCGACAATGTTCAAACTGCTGTTAAAATGAAGATTTAAACACAACAATGAACAATGGAAGGTTGAGTCGAAATTTGTCTCAAATTCTCGTTGAAGTTTGGATAGTTTCAAAATAATTGAAAGAAAAGACATTTAGATAATTTTAAAAATATCCTAATTTTCGTTCTTGAATTCAACGCACTAAATTGCTTTAATTCAAAAATTCAATTTAATATTCCATTATTACTTTTTGCCTTCCTCACTGAGGTAAGGCTATAATCCTGCTCTAAAAATGAACTTTTTATTAAAAGCTCGAAGACCCACCTTCATGTATACATATCGACTCAGAATCGAAAACTGAACAAATGTCTGTGTGTGTGTATGTGTGTGTGTATGTGTGTGTGTATGTGTGTGTGTATGTATGTATGTGACCAAAATTCTCACTGAGTTTTCTCAGCACTGGCTGAACCGATTTTGACCAAACCAGTTGCAGTCGACTTGGTTTAGGGTCCCATACATCGCTATTGAATTGTTTGAAGTTTCGATAAGTAGTTCAAAAGTTATGCATAAAAATGTGTTTTCACATGTATCCGGATCTCACCTAAATGCATGTAAACGATGTCCGGAACCATCATCCAACCCATCGTTGGTTAGGTAATCAAGAGACCTTTCCAACGAGTGCTTATCATTGAAGATCTGGCAACCCTGTCTCGAGTTATGACCACTTAAGTGATATTTATGTACTTTTTTGAAGCCGGATCTCAATTAAATGTATGCAAACGATGTCCGGATCCATCACCCGACCCATCGTTGGTTAGGTAATCAAAAACCCTTTCCAACGAGTTCACAACATTAAAGATCTGGCAACCCTGTCTCAAGTTATGACCACTTAAGTAATATTTATGTACTTTTTTGAAACCGGATCTCAATTAAATGTATGAAAACGATGTCCGGATCCATCATCCAACCCATCGTTGGTTAAGTAATCGAGAGACCTTTCCAACGAGTCCACAACATTGAAGATCTGGCAACCCTGTCTCGAGTTATGACCACTCACGTAATATTTATGTACTTTTTTGAAGCCGGATCTCAATTAAATGCATGCAAACGATGTCCGGTTCCATCATCCGACCCATCGTTGGTTAGGTAATCAAGAAACCTTTCCAACGAGTCCACAACATTGAAGATCTGGCAACCCTGTCTCGAGTTATGACCACTTAAGTGATATTTATGTACTTTTTTGAAGCCGGATCTCAATTAAATGTATGAAAACGATGTCCGGATCCATCATCCAACCCATCGTTGGTTAGGTAATCAAGAAACCTTTCCAACGAGTCCACAACATTGAAGATCTGGAAACCCTGTCTCGAGTTATGACCACTTAAGTGATATTTATGTACTTTTTTGAAGCCGGATCTCAATTAAATGTATGAAAACGATGTCCGGATCCATCATCCGAACCATCGTTGGTTAAGTAATCGAGAGACCTTTCCAACGAGTCCACAACATTGAAGATCTGGCAACCCTGTCTCGAGTTATGACCACTTACGTAATATTTATGTACTTTTTTGAAGCCGGATCTCAATTAAATGTATGCAAACGATGTCCGGATCCATCACCCGACCCATCGTTGGTTAGGTAATCAAAAACCCTTTCCAACGAGTCCACAACATTAAAGATCTGGCAACCCTGTCTCAAGTTATGAACACTTAAGTAATATTTATGTACTTTTTTGAAACCGGATCTCAATTAAATGTATGAAAACGATGTCCGGATCCATCATCCAACCCATCGTTGGTTAAGTAATCGAGAGACCTTTCCAACGAGTCCACAACATTGAAGATCTGGCAACCCTGTCTCAAGTTATGACCACTTAAGTAATATTTATGTACTTTTTTGAAACCGGATCTCAATTAAATGTATGCAAACGATGTTCGGATCCATTATCCGACCCATCGTTGGTTAGGTAATCAAGAGACCTTTCCAACGAGTCCACAACATTGAAGATCTGGCAACCCTGTCTCAAGTTATGACCACTTAAGTAATATTTATGTACTTTTTTGAAGCCGGATCTCAATTAAATGTATGCAAACGATGTTCGGATCCATCATCCGACCCATCGTTGGTTAGGTAATCAAGAGACCTTTCCAACGAGTCCACAACATTGAAGATCTGGCAACCCTGTCTCAAGTTATGACCACTTAAGTAATATTTATGTACTTTTTTGAAGCCGGATCTCAATTAAATGTATGCAAACGATGTTCGGATCCATCATCCGACCTATCGTTGGTTAGGTAATCAAGAGACCTTTCCAACGAGTCCACAACATTGAAGATCTGGCAACCCTGTCTCGAGTTATGACCACTTAAGTGATATTTATGTATTTTTTTTTAAGCCAGATCTCAATTAAATGTATGCAAACGATGTCCGGTTCCATCAATTCCATCACCCGATCCATCGTTGGTTAGGTAATCGAAAACCCTTTCCAACGAGTCCACAACATTGAAGATCTGGCAACCCTGTCTCGAGTTATGACCACTTAAGTTATATCTGTTTACTTATTTCTCTGGATCTAAAAAAAAAGCTGAAATATGTGTCCAAACCACCCATTGTTGGTTAAAAGTGAGGAAGGCATCAACCACATAGGTGGATTAAGTTAGTTTTTAAGCAGAATCCTGACATCAAAATTTGCGAAGTTTGTTAATGCAATCATATTTTTCACATTAGAAATGTGAAGGAAATTCACTTTTAGTTATTTTTACTGAAATTGATGTTTTTAACTAACAACAACAAATTTCCCCAAAATTTCGCGAACGCACCTCCACGAACTTTGCGCTCGAACTTTTTTTTTCGCCCTCAAATTTTGAGTGGAGATAATTATGCCTGTTTGCGCGTTCGCAACTCAAACCTCACCTCTCTGCGCGTCTGAGAGGCCTGGCCTGGTGTGTATTCATAGCGCTAATGGTTTGTGAAACTCATGTCAAAAGCATCATCATCAAGCAGGGGGATGGCGGCGAGGCACTCTCTTTTTGTCAACAACCTTTCACCGACCAGCTTGGATGGGGAGGGGGCGCACTCTAGGAAACTAATGAGAACACGTGCCCCATGTCGAGGGGCTTGCCACGGCGAGCCTCCACACGGTGTGGGGGCTATTTTTGTTTACTGGGAGATTTAGAGTGATAGTTGCAGGAAAAAGATTATGGTTACGAAGTTGCTCTTAAACAATAATGATATTAATCAGGAAATCGATGATTTACAACTTGCTTACGTGATTACACTGGAAGCTGCAAAACCCCATTTCCCAATCAACTTTGATGAAGAGCTGCTCCACAGTGGACCACGTTCCGATCTGATGGTATCACGTACCTATTATACTCTCAAGGAAAGGCTGACTGCTGCCGGTCTAGCAGACGACCATGGTCCAGAAGTGCACCGAGAGACCCTTAGCCGGCCATAATTCAGCATTGTGCAGAGTCTGCTTAATAAATCTCGCTCGGTTGACTTCAAACATAAATAAGTAAATGTGGGGAGAAATGTTTTGCCCGGTGCGCACTGGGGGCTCCAGGACGATTTCCTTTTACTTGGAGTACCTCCCGCAACCCCCCGACAAAACACCACCCACCCACAGATCAATTAGAGCGCCAGTTACAGTCGCTGGAGGGAAAATAAATGAAATTTTGCCTGGCCTGTAAATTAAATCCTATTACAACCATCACAACATCTCCAGAGTGGCCCCAAGTAATTATATCGGAGGCTATAGAGTGGTGGTGGCAGGGTTGTTACTATACTAGCACTAGTATGGCGAATGGTCGTTTGTGCGCTGAACCCTTTAGTACAGAGAAGTAAAATGGTGGCGAAGAGCAAAAGCCAAAAAATAAAAATAACATCATCCTGAACAATTGTGCACTTTAAGCAGAACTGGTTCCAGTGACAGTAATGATCAAAAAATAAGTACTTTTAAACAAAAAAACCTTAATTGTGATTTTTTAAGACCGAATCACTCTCAAGATGGGCTTTGACCCAAAAAATCTGCAAAAAATAGTTTTTAAGACAAGTTGAAATTTTTCAAAGGCAATGGATATTGATATGGGTTTTCCAGAGCAAAGTTTGGCAGTTTTTGTAAAACTTATATCCTAATATTTGTATGTCAAAATAAGTATGCCGCAGGGTGACAAAAGTGTAGTGAATTAGTGTGGCAGAGAAGAGAGAGAGAGAATGAGAAGAGAGAGTTCATGTAGCGTAATGCGAGAGCAGGCCAGCCAAGAGAGAAGTTGAGAATGTGTGCGTGAGTAAACGAGAAATAAATCAGTCGTGTGTTTTGTTTGGGCATGAAAAGACGTGTGTTATTATTTGTGTCCGAAATAAAAGAAATTCGAAGGAAATCGGACGAAAGTCACGACAAAAAGCAATAAATATTGTTGAAAAAAATCTATATTTTTCATTTTTCTACCAATTTTGATCATCAAAACGCATTAGAAAGAAAAAACTCTTGAAATTTTAGATAATTTATGGTTTGGAAGTTTAACCTGTTTTTTGTGACTATATCAATGTTTTAAGAGGTTAACTTTCGCATTTTTTAGAGCAAAAATGTGAAAACCAGCAGAAAAAGAAAAGTTACTGTCAAAACATGAAAAACTAAAAACTAAAAAGGCAAAAGGTAATGGAGGTGGTAGGATAAGCCAAACACTATTAGAAACCAACATGAATTAATGTATTCTCGATTTTTCCCTTACAAACTTCAACGTTCAACAGTGACTGAACCTTACCGATTTGGCTAAATATTTGCTCATATACTTATTTTAGCCTAAGAATTCGAGAAAAAATGTGTCCCAATGTATTGACATATTTTGGTGTGACTGTAAATAGTAAAAGTCAAAATTATGGAAAACAGTAAATGAGAAACATTTGAAAGTCGCAGAAAAGACTTTGAAATGTGAATACAATTCAAAAACTGAACAAGAAAAATGCAAAAATAATAAAATAAATAAATAAGATAAAAAAACTTGAACAAACATTACTCAAAATGGCCTTATAAATATTTTCATGAACATTTTGGGGGGGGTAAAATAATTTTTATTCAACAAGCTAAATTGTCTCAAACAAAGCAATATTAATACTCAAAAGTTTAGATTCTCTTTTGATTAGTTTTATTTTTGTGTTCAGAAGGGATTTTCCATTACACTTAATTTTACAAAACAAATCACATATTATTTTTTTTATTTTACTATTTCAACAGTTCTTGACGTAATTATTTTGCTCAGTATTTTTATACTTTTTCATAATATTTTACGACCTTATATTTTTTTTGTGTTTGCATTTTATTCCTGCTACTTTTACTAGTTTCGCTAACATCTAATTTTATGTTATAAGATTATATCATTAACTTTCAAGTTGCAGCCAATTTTCTTGCAAACATAATCCATAGCATTATGCAAAATTTGTTTTACTTTGAAGCATGTCCTGAAATCCTCACTTTTTCCAAATAAGATAAAAAAAAAGTCAAAATTGATTCCCCAATAAATAACATTGTTCAAACGTTGTTTATTTGGGAATCAATTTTGATTTTTTTTTAAGATTTTTAAGATCGTAACAAAAATTTCATACAAATTTTTAAAAAAATTGTATTGAGCGTAACACGGCCTCCGATCCACCCCCTCTACCCCCCTACTGTGTTACGTAATAAAAGAACGCTCGCAAAAGTCAAATAATTCAAAATCACTAAATATCAAAAATTTACATTTCAAAAAATGAGTTCTATTCTCCATTTTATTCTGAACATAAAAAATATGGCAAAATTGAAGCATTCTTTTATTTTTTGAGCTAAAAAAAATACAAATTGGTATTTTTGATAACTTTAAAACTAAAAAACATCCTGTATCTTTTTTCACTTTCTCATGAAGCAGTTACCAGACCCAATAGTTCTGTGTTTAATTACCACAAAGCTAATTGGGACAGGTATCAGCATCATATAGAGAATAATTTGAATCATGATTTTGTTTTAGAAACCAAAGCTGATATTGATTCAGCCTTAGAATCTTTAACTAATGCAATTTTGGATGCTAGGAATATTGCTATTCCTAAAGTCCAAGTCAAATTTGATTCTCCCATTATTGATGACGATCTTCAACTTTTGATTCGTCTAAAAAATGTTCGCCGAAGACAGTATCAACGTTCTCGTGATCCTGCACTGAAGCGAATTCAAAAAGATTTGCAAAAGGTTATTGACCAAAGATTCACTCTCCTGCGAAATGAAAAGTTCGCAAGAGATGTCAAACAAATTAAACCTTATTCCAAACCTTTTTGGAAACTTTCAAAGGTTCTTAAGAAACCTCAAAAACCATTCCCTTCTTTAAAAGATGGTGATAATATTCTATTAACTAATGGGGAAAAAGCTCAAAAACTTGCTCAGCAGATTGAGAGTGCTCATAATTTCAACTTGAATGTTTTGAGTCCTATTGAAGATCAAATTTCAATAGAATTTCAGAATATTGTTGAACAAGAATTTTCATCAGATGAAGTTTTTAATACGGATCTGAATGAAATAAAATTTAAAAATGTGAAAGCCCCTGGTGAGGATGGCATTTTTTACATTTTAATTAAAAAATTACCAGAAGCAACTTTAAGTAGCTTGGTCAAAATTTTCAACAAATGTTTTGATTTGGCATATTTTCCCAGTAGTTGGAAAAATGCCAAAGTAATTCCGATTTTGAAACCGGATAAAAATCCTGCTGAAGCGTCAAGCTATCGGCCCATTAGTTTGCTTGCATCTATTAGTAAATTATTCGAAAGAATAATTCTTAATAGAATGATGACGCACATTAATGAAAATTCAATTTTCGCTGATGAGCAGTTTGGATTTCGCCTTGGGCATTCAACTACTCATCAGTTGTTGAGAGTTTCAAATTTAATTCGGAGCAACAAATCTGAGGGCTATTCTACTGGCGCTGCTCTTCTAGACATAGAAAAAGCATTTGACAGTGTTTGGCATAAAGGTTTGATTGCGAAATTGAAAAGGTTTAATTTTCCGATTTATATCGATTTATTATTCAAAATTATTTGACGGATCGTACTTTGCAGATGAGTAATTCTCGCTGAAAGTGGACCACTATTTACACAAGGTGCTCAAAAATGAAAAGCAATGTACTTTTCCAATAGCCCCCACCAAGTTATGAATGAAACCATGTTTGGTTGGTTAAATTTTTCCTCACCTCGGCGCCACGAAGCTAAAACATTTTTTTTAATTGGTATTTTTTTGACTTAGGCGCGCCTACAAAATTGCTAATAACTTTGCAAAACTTCAACGAACCCTTGATGTTTAGGGGTGTTTTGGAAAGGAAATGAGCAGAGCTTTCGAATGAACTTGTCAGAAAAATACCGTTCCATACATTTTTTAGCCACAAAACACCAATGTATATTTAAAAGTCATTTTTGAAGGCCGGCGCCCCGCTTTATCGAAAAACTGGCAAATCCATTCGAAAGCTGAGACGATTTCACATAAAGGACCAATAAATCTAAGGTGTATGTTCCTCCTATCTTTTTTAATCTAATTTTGATTCTGTAAGCGCAGCGCTCCGTTCGCATTTCGGGCACCCAAAATGTTGCAATTTGCTTGCCTCATTTTAAGGTTTTGTCAAAAAATATAGGTGCTCACTTTTTAAATGATAGTTTATTGTCCAAGGATCAAAATGCACTTTCAATAATTGACCAATATTTATGTTTTTGGGTTCTTCCAGGAAATTTAATGTCGAAAAATTGTTTTGTTCTACTTTTTTTTTGTAAAATGCTCACTTACAATTGGGTGGACTTTTTTTCAGTAGAACCAATAAATGTAGCATGTAGGAAATTTCACCACGAACATTTTTCTCTAAAAGAAAACGTAATTTCGATACTCCAGTGCCAAGATATTTTAGTTTTAGTGAGAAAAAACAGTGCCAATTTTACAAATTTCTCAGAATTAACAAGCACGGCCTATTATTTACATGCGGCATATGTTTTGGAGGCCAGAGTATGGTTTCTTATAGTTATTTAGGTCGCTGAATTCGGATCTGGAATCAAATTTCAGATAAACAGTGAACAGTGATATTTTAGCCACGCTCAAATATTATTTGCGTGTTTTCCCCATAGCCACTTAGGGATCGGCAGCCGAAGCCGCTAACCACCGCGCCACGAAGCCTCTCAAAACAATCAGAAGTTGAAAAAAAAAATCTCCATAAAAAAAATCGATGAGTAAAATATCAATTAAAGGTGAGCAAAAGATGAAATATGACCGAATTCACTAGCGATTAAAATTACAGCATATTACGGCAAATAAATTTTGGGCGTGGCTCCAAATTTAACTGTTATTCTGGAATTTGATTCCAGATCCAAATTCAGCGACCTAAATAACTATAAGAAACCATACTCTGGCCTCCAAAACATATGCCGCATGTAAATAATAGGCCGTGCTTGTTAATTCTGAGAAATTTGTAAAATTGGCACTGTTTTTTCTCACTAAAACTAAAATATCTTGGCACTGGAGTATCGAAATTACGTTTTCTTTTAGAGAAAAATGTTTGTGGTGAAATTTCCTACATGCTACATTTATTAGTTCTACTGAAAAAAAGTCCACCCAATTGTAAGTGAGCATTTTACAAAAAAAAAGTAGAACAAAACAATTTTTCGACATTAAATTTCCTGGAAGAACCCAAAAACATAAATATTGGTCAATTATTGAAAGTGCATTTTGATCCTTGGACAATAAACTATCATTTAAAAAGTGAGCACCTATATTTTTTGACAAAACCTTAAAATGAGGCAAGCAAATTGCAACATTTTGGGTGCCCGAAATGCGAACGGAGCGCTGCGCTTACAGAATCAAAATTAGATTAAAAAAGATAGGAGGAACATACACCTTAGATTTATTGGTCCTTTATGTGAAATCGTCTCAGCTTTCGAATGGATTTGCCAGTTTTTCGATAAAGCGGGGCGCCGGCCTTCAAAAATGACTTTTAAATATACATTGGTGTTTTGTGGCTAAAAAATGTATGGAACGGTATTTTTCTGACAAGTTCATTCGAAAGCTCTGCTCATTTCCTTTCCAAAACACCCCTAAACATCAAGGGTTCGTTGAAGTTTTGCAAAGTTATTAGCAATTTTGTAGGCGCGCCTAAGTCAAAAAAATACCAATTAAAAAAAATGTTTTAGCTTCGTGGCGCCGAGGTGAGGAAAAATTTAACCAACCAAACATGGTTTCATTCATAACTTGGTGGGGGCTATTGGAAAAGTACATTGTTTTTCATTTTTGAGCACCTTGTGTAAATAGTGGTCCACTTTCAGCGAGAATTACTCAGATATGTTATCAGAATAGCAAATCTGATCAACTACCTGTACGTGCTGGCGTCCCTCAAGGAAGCATTTTAGGTCCAATTTTATACAATATTTTTACTTCTGACTTGCCTGATTTGCCCCCAGGATGTCAGAAATCACTTTTTGCTGATGACACAAGCATCTCCGCCAAAGGCAGAAGCCTTCGTGTCATCACAAGAAGATTACAAAAAAGCTTGGATATTTTCAATTCTTATTTGAAAGAATGGAAAAATACTCCAAATGCTGCAAAAACTCAACTTATTATTTTCCCTCACAAACCAAGGGCTGATTTTCTTAAACCAAAAAGTCATCACATTATAAAGATGAATGAGGTAAATTTAAAGTGGGAGGATCAAGTGAAATATCTTGGACTTGGTTTTGACAAAAACTTTACTTACAAGGATCACATTGAAAGTATCCAGGTTAAATGTAACAAATATATTAAATGTTTGTATCCACTTATAAACAGGAATTCTAGACTTTGTCTCAAGAATAAACTGTTAATTTATAAACAAATTTTCAGACCTGCCATGCTTTATGCTGTGCCGATCTGGACAAGCTGTTGCTTAACCAGGAAGAAAAAACTTCAGAGGATTCAGAACAAAATTCTGAAAATGATTCTGAAACTTCCTCCCTGGTTCAGCACCAGTGAACTTCATCAATTAGCCGAAGTTGACACTTTGGATGTTATGTCCAATAAGATAATTGATGCATTTCGACAAAAATCATTGCAGTCTTCAGCTGCATTGATCCGCTCTTTATATAGTTTATAAGTTAGTTTTAAGGTATCCCTTTCCCCCTTTGTACATGTAGGACCTCCTACATTTGAAATCACTGAATAGCGAAAGCTACAATATTTCATGAATAAATGAAAGTTGCTAGTATTTAAAATTGAGGTGAAAAGTCATCGTTTGTGATTGGACACTCAATAATATTTTAACTGAATGAATGTACATGGAAAAGAAATTTAAATAAATATAAATTAAAAAAAAATCCTGTATCTTTTCGGGATCAATTCAATTCTACAAAGTTGTTCTCCGGATCAAAACCAATAAACAACTTAAGAATGGTAAAATTTGAAAGGGTTCTGGGAAATGTTCTATCAGAAGATGTAAAAAGTTAAAATTCTTCATAGTAAATTTATTAATATTCCATATAAACTTCAGATCAAAACTTTACCTTTACCAAATGAGCTTAAATTTTCAGGCTAGTTTCTTGGGTACTTTAAATTTCAGGTTAATGCAAACGAAATTGAACACTTTTGTCTTTCTCATATATCCGTGAACCCGGCTACTGTGAGGGTTTTGTTAGAAAGAGGTGTTTTAACGAGTTTTTTTTTCTCTGGACGTTCAGTTCATGTCAACTCAGTTTTGTTGCGAATTATCAAGTTTGTGTTTGTTTATTTCGCGTTATTTTTTTAAACAAACAAAAAACATTTATTCTTAGTTTGATAATAATACAAAATAAAACTTCCTGATATTGTTCAGGAAAAGGATAAAGGAAGAAAGACTAAAAACAATTATCAATGAAAAGTGAATAATTGAATAGATTTTTATGTTGGATATTTTCTTTTCTGAACTTTGCTTCACTTTAAAACACACAAACCCATACAATGATTTTCTGGGTTGAAAAATATAAATACAAGTTCAAGATAAGAGCTTGAAAAATGTATATTGTAATTTGATCATTATTTTCAAAAATATCCAAACGATCCTCCATTTTCGACCTAAACTGTCTATTTACTCACCCAGCCCGCTCCCAACCGAACACTCGCTCTGTTTATTTGCAACATTTGAGTGTGGCCTGAGTTAGGGCAGAAGGGCAAGTTGGAGCTCTGGGAGGCAGCGAAACCAGTTCAATTACTTGCCTCTGACACAACATATTTATTCCGGTCAACAAAGTGCACACACACACACACAGCACAGCATCAGCAACGAGCAAAACGAGCCAACGAGAGACGCAGAGATGGATTCTGGCGACGACGAACGGTTCACCCTCTTTCCCCTCGCTATGGGTCACCCACCACCACCGCCCCCTCCCAACCTCGCAAGACAGCATAAATTTCCTACTGACGACGTTACGCGCCGAGGTCCAGCTGATTTCTGATTATTGTGTGGAGTTGCTTTGGTTGTTGTTGGTGGAAAGGGCAGCAGCATAAAATGGCACAACATGCACACACACAGTCATACATACACGATCACGACGACGAGACGAACCAAGTGTGGACCGAAAATGTTTTTTTCTTCCAGCAGAGCCTATATCTTGGCTGGCAGCGAAATGGAGAGAAGCTGTTTTGTAGGGCTTTCTCCGAGGCGCACAGCATCACCATCAAGTGACAGCACCCTCAATCAGTAACGTCCGTGGTGGGGGCCACTTTGGTTTAGTTTTTCGTTTTTTCAGATGCTCGCTCCTAATGATTTACCATGAATAAACAAAAAACAAATTAGAGCACTCAATATAAACAATAACAAACAAGTTTTGTTTGGTAGACCATTCTGTGCATTGTTACAAAGTTTGGTTTGTTTGCCAGAGTCCCGAGTTAGAATTACAATTATTTACGGCAGTCGGGCTTGTACGTGCGTCAAACGCGTTCTAACCTGAAATCCCTTTGGTCAGTAGTCGCACTTGCAGCAATTTTCAGGTTGTGTCAAGATAGCACGACAAAATTGAATCTTTTTTCATATGAAGAGTGAGAAAAATGCTCGAAGTTTTTTTCGGTTTTAATTGAATATCTCAGGATTTTGTTTGTTTTTAATTTTATTTTTTTTTATTTATGTTGAATTTTGGGGATCTGTGAAAGTCAAAGGTGAGCTGCACAAAATAGAAATCTTAACTCAATTTTGCCCAAAATGCAAGACACCACGCAACGATGAAATCGTAGGTAAGTGACAGTGCGTGATGCATTTTATCAAAAATCAGATTTTGAAAAAAACATTTTTCTTTTAGATCGGAAGGAAAAGTGAATTTTATAATTAATTAAAATCAGTAATTTTCCAAATTTGTATTTTGATTTAATTCTGTTAATAGAATTATTTTATGAGTAAAAATTTATTTCTCAATGTAGGGCGCAATAAACTTTGAGTTATCTTGCTGCCAAAAATTACTTAACCTTCTACAACCCAACTCCGCCTCTGATCCTCGGTCCCAACCGGGTCGCAGCACCTAATAAAAATAAGTTATGAATAAAAAAAAAAACAAGTCGGCCTTTAGACAGGCTTCGATTTAAAAAATCGCCAAAAAACCATTTTTCAACCAATTTTAATCTTTAAACAGGATAACAAAAAAGAACTCTTCAATTTTTAATGTACATATTGGTTGAAATTTTTTTTCTTGTTTTATGTGACTTTGCCATTGTTTTTAAAAATGTCATTTTCATAGGGGTTAACATTGGCTGTGTTTTTTACTAACATTTCCTATATTATAAGTAAAAAGAAGCCTCTTCGCATTTTATTACAATTTTAATGAAAATGGTGCTATTTTGTAGCCAAAAATGTGAAAAACAAGCAAAAAATTTAAAAAGTGTCTTTTTACAGTGAAAGAATAACATAGGCAAAATGTAATTATAGAAGAGAAACAAAAAACAAGAGAAGTAAAGTTTTTCGTACAACAAAAGTTCCTCAAAATGACCTCCTGAACACGGGAAAATTAAAATTTTCGAAACAAAATTTGGGCAGTAGAGGGTTAAAAGAAGAAATAGTCTGTTTTACTCCATTGTGAAACTATTTTTTTGCAATTCCGTCGTGAAACTACTTACTTTTCCTGTCATTCTTGAACGACGAAATAGCCTACTTTTCTGTACCAAAAATAACAGAATCGAATAGCAACACTTTTCAGCACTTGTTTCGAAAAGTAACACTTTTCAACATTTTTTTTATTTAAACGATTTATTGACAAAATACATGAAAATTTGACTTAAAATTTCACTCAATGGGTGTTTTTCGGAATTGCAAAAAATGTTGTAAGCAACTCGTTGCAAAACTTGATTTTTTCAGCACTCATCGTATTTATCCAACTCGGTAACCCTCGTTGGATAAATGTACGACTCGTGCTGAAAAAATCTACTTTTTGCAACTTGTTGCATAAACTACTATTTTACTGTCAATCTCAAATGTTGAAATTAATTACATTTTTTCGCCAAAAATAGCTTAATCGAAAAGTAAAACATTTCCATACAAATGCTAAAAGTTCTACTTTTCAGCACTCAAATAGGTGCTATGAAATTGGATTTTTCATACACAATTGATTTTTTTATTAACATTTTAATTATTTAATGTTATTGCCTCTTAAGTTTTTTTTTAACAAATTAGCTGTGAAACGAAGTGCAACCAAATTTTGAAATCGATAGTTTTGAAAATTTGTATCAGAATTTCTGGTGTGTTAAGTGGATATACTTTTATAGATTACTAAATTCAGAAACTGTAACATCACAAATTGGTCTTTTAAATTCTTCTCTAACTTTTTTTAAATGTAGCATTAGGCTGTAGCTAATATTTTTCACAGTTTATGCCACTAAACTGCATTTCGAAGAAAAAAAATGATTTTTAGGTTTGCTCAACAATTGATAATTATTTGACAGCTTTTGAGATTATCTATGCAAAACGGATAATCTTCTGAAATGAAATTGTTGATCAATTTACAAGTCCATGTTTAGTTTCACAAAAACGTTTTCGCTAGGGCGTTCAATTTTCCCGGATTTTGAATTTCTCGGAAATTTTTTTATTAAATATCGGGAATTCCTGGGATCCTGGGAATTTTTTGAAACAATGTTTTTATTATATTTGCTAAGTTTTTCAAGCTTTACATTATAGAATTACTCGATACCATCAATTTGTGAATATCTACAATTCTATCCAAACAAGGACAACATTTTTTAGATAGCTTGAAAGAAATTAAAAATTAATTTTTGCCTAAAATTTATAAATCAGCCACAATTTTTAATCCAATGATGTTTAAATTAAATAAGTCTCTTTAGTTTCTATATTTTTATTTATGTATTAAGTTTTACATAACATGACTTGGAAAAAAATCATTAAAAAATTTAAAAAAATAAAAACAAGAAACAAAACAAATAAAATGATACCAGTCAATGTAATATTTTGGATAAATTTAGAATTCCATGTTTTATATTAAACATTTTTTTTCAAATTATCCTTAAGTCACTACCGTAAACTGAGGATAGTCGGGACTACAGTCTGAATAGGTACAGGAGATTTTTGAGCAATGAATGAGGAAATCGGAGTACTGATTTTGTTGTTCTGTTTCTGTTTTAACAGAAATCAATCAAAAATAAATGAGGCGCTAGGCATTTTGCAGATATGCAATCTAAAATTTTAAAAAATTTCCCTGATTAGCCAAATTAATGCTGATATAAATAAAGCGCTAGGCATTTTGCAGATATGCAATCTAAAATTTTAACAATTTTCCCTGATTAGCCAATTTTTATGCCGAATACAAATGTTAATGCTATAAAATTCTTATCGATTAATAACTATTCAACTGATTATTTATTTCCACAACCAAATAAGAATTTCCAGACTATTTTTTTTAATTTCGGGAATTTGGGACAAAGTATAAGAATTCCCGGGATCCGGAGATTTTTGGTATTGAACAAAATACCACGAATTTTGTCCGGGGAATTCCCGGGATGGACGCACTACTTTTCGCTAAAATGTTTTTTTTTCTCAAAAGTTTCGATTTACTGCTATCTTGCGATATTATAAAGGGACCATCCATAAACCACGCGGACACTTTTTTGGAAATTTCGAACCCCTCCCCCCCCCTCTCGTGGACAATTGTCCATACAAAAAAAATCTTTTTTGTATGGAGCGTGGACAATCGGCATACCCCCCCCCCCCCTTAAAGTGTCCACGTGGTTTATGGATGGTCCCAAACATGTTTTTTTTATTCATCTAAAAAAGCGTTACGATGAGTAACATGATGAAGATCACTCCCAAATGTGAAAAATAAAATTAAAAAACTAAGAAAAATCGATATTTTCTATAAATATTCTATAATTTGCTTAGAATAATTAATTTTGATTATGTTAATTATAATCATGAACACAAATCGACTGTAAAAAGAAACATAACAATAAACATCCTTTCACTATTGGTTTGTAAAAGTGGAGTTGGGTTTAGAGCGTCCAATTTCCCGGGGTTACAGAATTCCCGGGAAACGGGAAATTTTCAACAAATTTCCCGGGAATTCCCGGGAAATTTGAAATTTAACGAAAATTATTCAGATCCTGTTTCTGATCAACATTTTGCAACAAAATTGTATAGAACAGTAACTTTAATGGTCAAAATGAGTGTGAGGGTCAATTATTGGCTTGATTGCTTGTAAAAAATCAAGCAACTTTGAGAAAATATATAAAAATTATAATTGTTAATGCTGTCTTTCAAATCGTATCAAGTAAAAAAATGTTGAGAAGTATTTTTTTAATCAAAGTGGACAGTGAAAATCTATGCTCCACAACCATAAAATTGCTTTTAAATTTGTCTCAGTGACCATAAAGCTGAAAAGAAAAAAAAAAAACAATCACAACTCAAATTTTTTAGATTTGAAGCGAGTTCTTGAAATTTGGTTGCATTCTTTGATAAATTTCATTTTCGTTTTTTATGATTTTTCATGGTTTAATTTATTGTATGATTTTAGGTAAATGGTTATATGGCCTAATAAATTAATTAGATTAAAATAATTTACAAAGTGTAAAAGTGGTTGACATTAAACGACATTTTGTTTCATAATTAACCTTCTAACGCCCTTGGACGGTCACGTGCATCATTATTTTATAACTTCAAATTATAATTTCTCGAAATATTTTAAACAAATTCTTCTAGCATAACCCTTTTTGAAAAATTGTATTATATCAATTCAGTTTTCATCCAATTTGGTCAAGGTAAACAAAAATGCTGAACAAATTTCAATTTTGATCTTAGCCGGAAGAAGTAAATATCTTATTTTCAAATGATATAACAAAAAAAACAAATGAACAACAAAAAAAATAGCGAAATTGTTGTTGCCCAACATATAAGCAAACAATATTCCTAGTTATGAATGCTTCAAAAATTAATACTATCAACCTTGATATGAAATTAACAGACAAACTGATTAGTTCAATATGAACAGCAGATTGAAGTGAATAAAATCAAATCAGGTTATGTAATTATAATTTTTTGTATGAATTTTCAAAACATTGGTGCCAAAAAAGGCAGGCAAATGTATACTTCCGCATGTATTTCGGGAATTCCCGGGAAATTGACATATTTCCCGGGAAACGGGAAATATTTTTATCCGAGAAATCCCGGGAATTCCCGGGAAATTTTTTCCCGGGACGGGAAATTGGACGCTCTAGTTGGGTTAAAATCGTTCTTAAAATCTTGTAATTGATTTTTAAGCATTAATTTTATCGGTATGAGAGAACAGAAAAAAGGCCCCCTTAAATTTTTTCACCAGCTCTATTGAGCTATTGAGCTCTACACCCAAAATTCAGAGTCGAGATAATCGTTCTCTCAAAATTTATTGAGGGCTCAGTGCCAAAATCGATAAAATAATGGTACCAACTCACACCATCATAACAAATGAGTTCATTCGTTAGTTGAATCAATAAATCTCCAACAAGTGTCATACATCGACTTCTGACTTCTCCTTGGTCACCAAGCTGTGGTGGCCGAGGCAGCTAAGTCATTGGATTGATTTGTCAAAGGTCTCTGGTTCGATTCCCGTTGTCGACACTTTTGGTTTTTTGTTTGACGGATGAACTTTTTTTGCAAATGAACCTCGAGAGAATAGTTCTATCGCCCATCTCGAGCTGTGTTCTCTGCGTCCGTGAATGGTACCACTATTCTCTCGACTCGAGACCATCATTCTCTCGGACTAGCGCTGCCAGTTTTGTGTGTATTGATAAAATTTCCAATGAAAAAATGATTCTTCTTTGATTTTTTTAACGATAACAAAACATCATTTTCAAAAATTTAATTTCATTTGAATCTAATATTCTGATGCATACCGTTTTGAACCTGTATAAGTTTTGGTTGATTTTGACAAAAAGTTCAGGTTAAGCTAGTAAAAAAACATTGATTTCTTTCCATAATATGATTTTACTTAATAAAAATTTAAAACTGGGTGAGAATGAAGTTTCAATAACATCAAACGTTATGAAAGTCGATAAACTTTTCCCTCTGTAAAGTCTCCAACCGTTTCTCCACCTCTCTAAATACCCCACCTCCAACGACGACCCTCCTCCAAGATCATAATGTAACCAAACTCTGCTCTCAACCACTCTGCTCCACTCCCTCACTGGCGCACATGAACCGAACCCAAAAGGGGCTCACTGGATTGTAAGTAACAACACCATCATTATTCGTATGATCAGCAGCAGCAGCAAGCACACTACACAGCATCCAACAGCAGCAAGTGTACACTTACACCACCAGCTGAGCAACTGACTGATCTATGACGATGCCTGCCTGCCCGGAGTGCTATTATTGGTTACAAAAGGGCAAAACGCCGTCGTCGTCGTTTTTCTTCTTTTTGGCTTCATCGCTGGTACTGGTTTGGCCCTTTTGCACTGAAAATTGAAGGGAAAATAGTGGATGGAAAGGGGAGAAGTGGGGGAAAATGGAGCCAAGTCAGGCCTACGAAATGGCAAGAAAGAAAAACAACTTGCAAAGACACACACACACACACACACAAACACATGTTCTCCGAAAAGGGAAAAGAGAAAAGTGAGGAAAAAAAAAAAGAAAGGAAAGATGAAAATTAAAGTGATTGAAGGAAAATAATTGAATGGCGTCGTCGTCGGGCGCCTGGTGCTTTATCTCCTTTCGTCTCCTGGTGTAACCTCTGCTCTCTCAGTCTGTCTTTCTTGTGCCTTTTACTCGTTAAGCAGCAGCATGTTTCGTTACATGACTACTGGCGCTGATGTTGCAGAGTTACGACGACGACGAACGCTTGTCCGGGATCCGCCACTGGATTGGTGTTTCGTCGCGTACACAGTCACTTTAGGAGATAGTTGGGAAGCACTGTAACAAAATATATTTTTTTTAAGTTTTTAACTGTCGTCACTAAGTTTTATAAAAATAATTTAGTTATCTTTTCGTAGACATTCTAAAGTCGATATTGAAGTTGTTTTCATTCCATAAGTGCCTGCTGGTTTGGTTGGTTTTGGGCTTTCATGCCTGGGTGAAGACATGTACTGTAGTGGTTTGGCTCTCTCGGGGACAGCCATTACAAGAGCAATTTTAAAAATATAAGAAAAAATATAAAAAATAATAGAAACTTAATTCAATCATTGTTTCTATGAGTGTTCAAAATTTCAACAGCTAGTAAGTTTACAATATAAACACTAACCAGTAACATGACTCCGTGGCGCAACGGTAGCGCGTCTGACTCCAGATCAGAAGGTTGCGTGTTCAAATCACGTCGGGGTCAAAAGACTCTTTTTTTGTTTCTCACAATATCGAAAGTCCAGGCTTGTGAATTTATATTCAATTTTCTTGTTTCTCTTATATTTCTTTAAATAAAAATTAATGGCAACTTAATTTGCATGTTTGATTTTATATCAAATTCCACAATTATTATTTTTTTGAATATTTAAAAAACGTTCTTAAATATTGTTGGTAAAATTTTGTTGATAGATTGCAATTGTTTCTTTTTAACGCTTTGTTTTTTTTTTCTAATGAAAATGAAAAAAAGGGAAATTTAAGTTCTACATTCAAAATGATCAAGCATAACGTATCACTAAATGCCTAAGGCATAATAACCAAGGTTGTTAACGATAAAATTATCGAGGTTCGATAACGACATCGATAGTTCTATCGTTATCGTCGGGACGATAACGATAATCTATCGTTATCGTTATTCCGATATTATATCGTCGTGAATCTTATCGACGATAATGGACGATAACCTAAATTTTTTAAAATTGACTAAATCTAACCAAATTATGTTGTATTTTCAAGCTTCCACATAGTTCATATTTTTATGATGATATGGTAAGTTTCAAAATACCGTTTTTTTTTTGAAAATACTAGTTTTTTTTTTATAATTTGCAATATGGGCATCAAACGATTCGAAATTTGACATGCATTTTAACTGTTTTAGTGTTTTTTTAATGAAATACTGTTTTTTTTCAAAAATTCCGTATTTTCTCTAAAATACTAAAATTTTAATAACTCGCAAAATCAATGATGTGATCAATGATACGAAATTTTGCATGTATTTTAAATGTTTAAGAGTTTTTTTTCATGAAATAGGGGAGTTCGGGGTGATATGGACAGTGGGGGTAATTTGGACACCCCTTTAAAAATCACGTTTTCTTCGGATATAAAGTGAAAACGGCAATTTAAGTGACAAGGCTAGTACTAGTAATGGCCTAGGAGTATGGACAAACCAAAAAAGTTGGAATAGGTTAAGTAGTTTTGGTATAATGTGTAAAAGTTTCCAAATGCCGGTTGGTAGTGCCTTAAATTCTAATATTTGAAGGTTAGGAAATAAGGTTTTGCAGGGGTTGTATAGCAAAAAAAGTGGACATTTTTTGTTTAAGGGGGTTGCTTGGACGATGACTGAGATATGTACGTATAAAAATTGTGCATTTTATCCATTTTTATCATCAAAAATCGCAATTAATGATAGAATATGCTATGGGGGTAATTTGGACATGGCTTGTGGGGTAATTTGGACATACCTGAAAGTCTACCTGGCAGGCAACAAAAAAGTAACTTTCATGGTTGGATGAGTTTTTAAAGGGATTTAGATAAATTTAGAGGGATTTAATGTGTCAAAAACAATCAAAAATGAATGTGAGCAATGAGAACTTTCACAAAACCCCTATTTTTTAATTTAGATAAATTTATTCCAATATTAGAATTGATGAAAATCTGATTACTGTACATTTGGCGTTCAGCAAGACTCTAATGTTGATTGCTTTTAATTAATTTCTTTGACATTTCTAATTTCTATGCTGGTTTACAATAATATTTAAATTTGAAGGGCTACAGAATGTAAAATTAAAAAAAAAAGTATATTTTTAGGCTAATAAATTCTATATAAAGATTGATTTATAGAAACATAAACGATACCTTAATCACTAAAAACAAGTATAGTGTGCCTGATCCAGAATCAATGTTTAAATCAAATCAGTTTCAATTTAATGATTGAATTATGTATACTACACTGAACTATTTGTTATCTTCCTATTGCATTATAGTTCTATCACAAAATCATTATTTAAACCTTTGATGAAATATTGTGAGCAACACTTCAAAATATAAAGCAATTACAAAACTAGGTTGAAGGATAAAAAACATGCTCAAAAAATCAAATGTTAAACTTATTCTTCAACATGTGTCCAAATTACCCCACAAAAGGTGTTCATATTACCCCACAAGGTATGTCCACATTACCCCACAAGGCATGTCCAAATTACCCCACAAGGCATGTCCAAATTACCCCATAGGGGTGTTCATATTACCCCAATACAAAAATGTGGGGGTAATTTGGACACCTTTTAATTTTTGCGATAAAAATGGGTTTTTCATCAAAATTTATCGAAATGAATGACATTTTTCCATCAAATATGGTCTCTATTATCCTCTGGTGTCATCCACATTCCTTTAAAATATCCATACAGCCCGTAACAGAGCAATTTCCTTAGGGTGTCCAAATTACCCCACACTCCCTACTTAATTTTTTACAAAATAACGTATATTCTCGAAAATACTCAGAGAGTTTCAGAGTTTTTTGAATTAAATACTATTTTTTTAAAAATACCGAATTATCTCGAATATACTCAAACCTTTATAATTCCCAATATGGTTTTCAAACAATTCGAAATTATTAATGTAGGGGAACTATACTCTTTCTCAGCCTATTTCTATTATCGGCCTATCAGCACTTTGAACATAAATTAAAGCTTTCATAAAGTGTTTTTGACTGTACTAAAGTAATAAAAAGCTAAAAAAAAAGTGAGCAAGCAACTTTTCATTGTTGATACATCTGAAAATGTGGAAAACGGCAAAAGTGATGAGAATTGGTCGAACGGCTTAGTGTGATTAAAATGGGTATATTTCCCCTATTATAAATGTTTTTGAGATTTTTGAATGAAACACATTTTTTTTACAAAATATCGTATTTTCTCGAAAATACTTGAATCTTTATGATTCGCAATAGACGTTTTTGAATGAAATACTATTTTTTTAACAAAATACCGTATTTTCTCGAAAAAGCAAAAAAAATATAATTCGCAATATGGTTATTAAACGATTTGAAATTTTGCAAGTATTTTAACTGGTTTAGAGCTTTTTGAATGAATAAGCAAGTAAAGTTTCGCGTCGTTACTGTGAATTATAAAAATTTTAGTGTTTTTCGGAAAAATACGGTATTTTGTGAAAATTGCATTTAATAAACTTTAAAACAGATAAAATACATGCAAAATTTCGAACTTTTTTGTATTCATATTGCAAATTATAAAAAAATAGTATTTTAGAGAAAATACGGTATTTTGTGAAAATTTGAGTATTTCATTTAAAAAACTCAAAAACTGTGAAAATGCATGGAAATATCGATACATTTGATACCCATATTGAAAATTATTCATATTTGAGAACGTTAAAAACGGCATTTTGTAATTTTTTTTTAAATATTTTTACTTTGTACATTTTACCATATTATTTAAAAAATTTTACCAAGAGGAAACTTTAAAATTCAACATAATTTGGTAGGTTTAAGTAAAATTTTGAAATACCATTATGGTTATCGTTATGGACATACAAAGTTTAATAGCTTATTATTAAATGTAGACCCAAATGACTTAAGGGGTTACATACATGTAAATCGACAAAAAAGTCAGAGGTTGGTGTCAGCACACACTTAATTTTTTTTAAAATCTATGTTCATGGCATTAAAAGATACATTTTCATCTATTATCAAAATAAATTTGAAGACATTTGGATGTATCATTTCCGAGATATAGCTATTTGAAGATAGCAATTTAAAAAAACGGGTGTCACGATATCTCAACACTGTCCTGACCAAATCGTCTCAAAATTTTGGTGAAGACTCGTTAAAACAGTCCTTTGTGCATGACGAAGGCCAATTTTCAAAAAAAAACGTTGTAAAATTTTTTTTTGTGTTTTTCATATAAAAAATTGTCAGTTTTTGATTTTTGCATTTTTTTAGAAAGCAATATTTTAAAATCAGGCTTCGTCATGCACACGAGATATGTCTTGAGAGTCTTCACCCTGAATTTCCAATTTGGTCCATCCCATCTCGAGATATCGAGGCACCCGTAAATCAACTCGGTGTTTCGGGAAAAACGTTCACAAAGTTTGACTCCGCTTTGCACACGGCAAAATGTTGAGCTTAAAATCGTCTCTAACTCAGTTTAATCATGTAATATCCTCATGAAACTTTCAGGAGTGATTGAAAATCATCTTTTTAGTGGTTTCAATAAATTTTCTGTAATATGAAATTTTGTGATTTTCTACATGTATGTAACGCCTTAACTGACTTACAAGGACTAAGATTATTCATAAAGTACTTTGTTTTCAAGTAATAGGCATTTGATTGTTAAAATTTTTGAAATCATTTATTAATTTATCTGATAATTCTTCATACAGGAAATGCCCTCTGCAAAAAATCGTTCGAAAAGCTAAGGAAATTTTTATCAATTTGGACGAGGACTCTTAAAATATAAATTTTGTGAAAAGTGGGGTTTCCTCAGTTTCTCCTAATCAAACCCCAGTTTTCGACTTATAATATCTATGAAACTATTGATCCGAATTGCCAAAAAAAAAATAAAACAGCTTTTTTATAAAAATATCTGAAAAATTTCCAAAACAAACCCAACATTTGAAAATGTCCAAAATATTTGTTAAGGTTTACCAAGTTGGATAAATAGGTTGATTGCTGAAAAATCATGTTTTGTAACGATTAGAAATCAACATTTTTTACATTTTCGGAAACCACCCTCTGAATTGTTTTTTTTTTTTAATGAAAAGACTGTTACCCCACAAAAATATTATTAGCTATAAAGATAAGTGCCAAACTACAATACAGTACCGTGAGTATTTCTTTTCAGTACATTTTCTGAAAGGTTGAACTTTTCATAACTCAAACGGATGCGCAATTTTTAGGACTGTGTTTTTGATGGTGAAAAAAAAGCCGTTTCGTCATTCGAGAATAACAGGAATAGTAAGTTGTTCCACAACAGAATCTAAACGGGAATCAATTTTTGGGAGCTTTTACAATATTTCTAATGTTCCTATGTGCTATTTGTTGATGTTCGTACAGTAATTGATATTTAGAGTTTCTTGCAACATTGTTTCAAACAAACAAAAATAACAATAATCGTCTCAACCCAAAACAGGAAGACAATTCCGTCCGATTAACTCTTATCATTGCACATTTTACTTCCTGCGCCCATTCACGTAGTCATTTTTTTCTATCTCTCCCTCTCCAACCAGCCAGGTCAATGATTTACTCACTTAGCACGAAATGGGCACACGTCGTCTTGGACGTCGTCGTCGCCGTCAGCAAGATGAATGGCGTTATTTACTCTCATTCAGTGCGATCTTCTTTTTTCGATCTATTTGGCCGCGGGGTCCGCGATTACGATTTCGCAAAATTTCATCCCCGTGCTACCGGTCACATCCACGCCACCAAAGGCAGGGCAGGGCTAAAGCTCAATGACATTATCAGCCAAAATGTCATCAGCTAAATACGCGCGCGAGAGTGCTCACATGTGCGCCAATCCGTTCTATTATTAGCATATTAATTTCACAAATGTTTACGCAAATTCGCCAGATTAATGCTGCTCTGCTGGCTTGCTGAATGAAAGTGCTAACGACGATTGCTTTTCTTTCGGGGAAATTTTTGTGACTTTGAATGTTTTTTTTTTTTTTTAAATAATTCAGCTGCTATTTTTTTCCTTTGCTTGAATTTCAAAATAAAAATATAAATTATTTCTTATTTGTTTGATTTTTTTTATCAATATTTTTTGTCGAAAAAACTTTTTTGCGGTTCTTTACATCAAAATTTCACTGATATTCAAAATATTTCAAAACGATCCCAAACTTGTTTAAAAATAATTTTAGACGCAGAAAAATACTCCATACATTTTTCATGCAATTGTTCACATTAAAAGAAATGATAATATTATTTTGAAGACCGCAAAAAAATGTAATGTTCCCCGAAACTGTCTAAAGTTACATCTTTTTATCATAAATTCAACAAGTAGCCCATAAATTCAGATGAAATCTCGTCGAAAAAGAGGTATGGTATAATCAACCCTGAAAAAATCACCAAAATTTCTATCGAATTAGAAGTTTAATCAACTGAAAACAATTTAAAATCCATTTTGTGAAATTCGAAAGTGAAGAAGGTACCGAGAATAGTATTTTTTTAACGAAAAAAAAATCTTCAGGTCGTGGATTTTTTTTAAATCCAATAAGGTGGCAAAAAAGGTGATGTTGAAATATTAAGCAAATGTATGTAATATGCTGGAAGGCTATTAACATAGATCGAAGTAGGTCGCGCAACAGGAAGGTCGTAAAAATGTTTTCTCGCGTCATTTTTGATAAAAAAATATTTTTCAGTAAAAATTGAAAAAAATATCAAAAGTCGTCGGTTAAGTTCTAATCCGTGGTTCGCCGCGTACCGTTAATTCTCCAAAGAAGAAGTGGAGTGTCCCCCACCAAATGAGTTAGTGTTTCCAAAAGAAAAGATTTTTTGCGAAGAAAAATTCAACGGGTTCAAAGGGTGCAGTTGAAAAGAAAATGCCTGGTGTTTTACGGAGTGCCATTTGTATCAAAGAGACTTGGAAGTGTTCGAAGAGGGTCGTGACCTCTGGAAGTTTGAAAGGAGATGGCTATCGGTTAAGAGTCCGATGGCGATGGTGTTGGAGTCCCTGACGCAGTCGGAAGCTGTTAGACGGATTGACTGCAACGGAATAAGTTTGCGGATGTACAGTAGAATCCCGGTGAGGAAGTTCCATTTTTCTTATTAAACATATTTTATATTTTTTCATATTAGTCAAGGCATCGACATCTTTTTTATTTTGTCAAAGTTAAGAATTTCATGGCATTCTTGACTTTTTTAAAATCCATACTGTTTTCATTGATTTTTGTTCAATAACATTTTTCTGTACTGTGCAAAAATTTCACATGATATATTTTTTCAAATTTAATATAAAATTATTAATTTGGTTTCTGCTGCTTGGAATTTGTATGATGAAATATTATGACCGTGTTTATTTATATTTTGTTACGGTGCCTGAAAATCAAAACAACTTTTATCCAGAGTTAAAATGTTCAGAATTAAAAAAAAAAACTAATTCAAATCAATGGGACTTTGAATAATTTATTATCGCCGTTTTGATTAATGTGTTATTTCAAATTTTAAAAAGGAAGTACGGGTGATAAAGGGGTTGTTACAAACATTTCAAATGAATGAAGTAGTGAGTTGAATATTTTTCTATATTGATGTTTTTAAGAGGTTATGGAGCTCAATTTCTACTTCATCGGTTCGCCCATTTTTCCTTTCATTTGAAGTCAAAAAAAAATCAAATCATTTGAAGTATTAAAAGGTATTAGAAGTATTGAAAGTATTTAAAGTTTTTGAAATATTAAACAAAAATTTAGTATTTAATTTATCTGAAAATTTTTCAAGTACTTAAAATATTTATTGTCTCTTAAGTATTTAAAGTTTTCAAAGTAAATAGTGTATTTAACGTTTTTAAGTATTTAAAGTAATTAAAGTATTTTCATGGAGTATTGAAAGTATTCAAAGAAATTCAAGTATTCTGAGTATTCAAAGTAAAAATATGTATCCAAATCTAATACCAATTCGAAGTATTCAATGTATTTATTGTATTTAAAGTTCTTAAAGTATTTATAGTTTTCAAAGTATTTAAAGTTTTTAATATATTTCAAGTATTTCAAATATTCAAATGGAATTTTCAAAGTATCTATTTTTTTTAAAGTATTTGAAGTATTTAAAGTTTTTAAAGTTATTCAAGTATTGAAAGGAATGTAATGTAATGTATTTAAAGATTAAAAGTATTTATTGTTTTTAAAATGATTTAATTTTTAAAGCATTTACAGTTTTGAATGTATTTCAGGTATTTCAAATATTCAAATAAAGTTTTCAAAGTATTTAATGTTTTTTTTGAGTATTTCAAGTTTTTAACGTATTAAGAGTATTTGAAGTTTTAAATTTATTGAACGTATTAATAGTATTTATGGTTGTTAAAGTATTTAATGTATTTAAAGTGTTTAACTTGAGGAAGGACACAAAGCTCTATTTGCTCTCCATCTGCATTGACTATTTCTTATTCCTGATATTCTGTTCTTCTTTTGCTCTCCCTACCATCTGTCTCTTTTATGTCCTTGTGAGGGGATCATCGATCCATCCGCATTGACATACAATTTTTTTATTTTTCTTCTTATCTTTCATTAAATTTTTCATTGCTTTTTTCACACTTACTACCAGTCTTTGTGAGGGGATACTGAGCTCGATTTGCTCTCCATCCGCATTGACCTTTTCTCAACTATGATTTTCCTTTTTTTAGTAGATAGAATCAAAGCCGGGGATCGGGGAGGGAGCATCAGGGCAGTGGACGGTATGCTGTAATGGCGGAGACTGGATGTGGATAGTGGAAGACCAGAACTACGTCATAAGGGGGAAATAGTTTATTGATTATACAATTCTAAAGGATTGTCCAATTACTACATCTATTGACTTCTGTCAGTCTCCAGCTGTCTGCCGCGCCCTTTTAGGCCCCCAACAGGGTGCGAGCCCTGTTTTTCAGCTTTGTCAGACTTTTTTCGGAGTTATTGGAGGTTACTGTCGGAAGGAGATTCTCTCCCCCTGAGGACACCGTGAGTGATTTTGCTTGTTCGCGTCCAACCATCCCCTTTTGGCCCTTCATACGGCAGTAATTTGAAGATGCTCCCTTTAAGTCTGAGCCACTGTAATTCTAGGCAACCGCTACATAGGTCATCCTTGTGGCCCTGTTGGTTAACACATCAAAATCAAATCAATATGCTGGAAGGCTATTAACAATTCAAATTTGACTAAAATGAGGTCACAGAACTCGAATTTGATGTTTAAAGTAAGAAAATAACGAAATACGAAAAGCAAAGAAAAAGTCATGTTGAGAAAAATGCCAAAACTCCCATAAATGAACAAAATGCAGAACTTATCATGTTTAAAAAACACGCACTTTTTATTTTTAAACTGCAGATTTATCCTTTAAAACGGGGTTTCTATCATTTTTTTTTAATTCGGCGAAATGGCCATTCGGCGAAACGGTCTTTGGTGAAATGTACACTTGCCGAAATGTTTTTGGTCAAAGTTTCCCGAACCTTTTTGACTATTTAACTTAAAAAAAAAATCATCGTCAATAAATTATTTTTATTTTATCAATATTCAATTAATACGAAACTTTCGATAAAAAATTTGGGTAGTTTATCTCAAAAATATTACAAACTAATCTAGGATTATGTAATCCAAGATAGTGACCAATAAGATGGTTGTGAAACATCTTAATTATTCGTTTAGTAATTAACCAAACCATCAGCCACTAAAGTTCCACTTATTTGCATAATAATACATAAGGGTCATTCCATCTCAACTGAGTACACTTTTGGACTCGACCTTCACTGATTTGGGCAAACTTGGAGAGAACGTTCATCTATCGAAAGTTATCAGAAATCCCAAGTTTGGTGCTGATCTGACCATCCCTCTATTTTTGACATCGCCCTCTTTTTTGACGATTTTCTAAAAAACTTTTGTTTCTTTTATTCTTAACTTTGCAAATACATGAGCAAAAGACTTTCTACAGATTGCATTTTACATAAAATTGTCCAAGGAATTCGATAAAAACAAAATTTTTAACCTTAAATGCCCACTTATATAATATGTTAACGTTTTAAGTATTAAAATTCAGTTTTGAACTATTTCTTACATTTTTATTTGATTTTTTTTTATTACTATCATGTTTCCCGGACAATTTACATAATAATCAATGTCGACCTCAAACTAAAATGAACTACTGGTGAGATACAGCGATTTTACTGAAAAAAGTATGATTTTGCGCAGCACTTTGAAGTACATGGTGTACTTTTCAACAAAAAGGGATGAATCTCACATAGTTCGGTTTTTATATGTGAGAAATTTAATCGGATTTGAATTCATAGGACAGAGTGCAACGCAAAATCAAACTTTTTTCAGTAAAATCGCTGTATCTCGCCAATAGTTCAATTTAGTTTGAGGTCTACATTGATTATTATTTAAAATTGTCTGGGGAACACAATGGTGATAAAATAAAACAAATAAAAACATTAGGAATTGGTCAAAACTAATTTTCAATTCTTAAAACGTTGAAATATAATATAAGTGGGTATTTAAGGGTTAAAATTTTATTTTTATCGAACTCCTTGGACAATTTTCTATAAAATGCAACCAGTAGAAAGTCTTTTGCTCAAATAATTGCAAAGTTATGATGAAAAGATTTTTTTTTAGAAAATCGTCAAAAAAGAGGGCGGTGCCAAAAAACGAGGGATGATCCAATCAGCACCAAACTGGGGATTTCTGTTAACTATTCATCGGTGAAGGTCGAGTCCAAAAGTGTACCCAGTTGACCTGGAATGACCCATAAGCAAAAAATAACCTTTTCTTCATGATTTGATTAAAAGAAGGTTTTTTGTTTAATCAAACTTTGTATAATTGAAAGATTAGTAATTAAATATGAACTTCAAATAAAATAGAATCTGGAACGGTATCTGTTTGCTGCCAAATCAAAACACGGAAAAAAGTCGATTCCTGAAATCATGAACTATGTTCATGAATTTGAGAACCACGGAGTAATACATGTACGTTTATAGTGCAAATGCATCATACTCATGAATTTATTCCTTCGTGGTAAATTTAAAAACACAATTTTTGATTTTTGGCATTGACTTTTTTTAGAAGACATTTCTGAAAATATTAAAAATTACTCGTATTGCTTTTCAATACAGTCCAGGCTCGGAAAAATGTTACTCCGGATAATCAAATCATCGGAAAATCGAATCACAACATTTTTTTCTATGATTCGATTATCCAACGTTTGATACAAACCTTCGGATTATCGAATCTGAACTGTACCAGGAAAACTAAAGTTTCTGACTGATAGCTGAATTTTTCCGTTAAATATTTTCTTCTTGCTGCAAAAAAACGAACCACGTGCTCGCCCAAAAATACTTCCCGGTCGTCATCGGCGACGTTTTGCTTTCACCGTCCTAGCAAGCGAAAATAAGAGAATTACAACAACAAAAAAACAGTAAGTAATCTTAATTGATAACGGTCACTCTCGAAAACAAACCTTGACGGTAAACAGCGACGAACGAGCGCGCGCACGCTGCTCACCAAATTAACAATAAATAACATGCATGCGAAAAAAAAAGTTGAAGAAAAATGGGAAAGTAAAAAGACAAAAACGACGTAATCGCCACCGCGACGATGGATCGCGTGTGTGTAAGATTTTTTGCTGCTCGAGAGTGCACCAATGTGAGGGTTTGTCACCGTGAGGGTGTGATTGTGTGCGCACGCAAAAGGTGTAAAAGCTGTTGTAAAAATTAAAATGAGAGCGTAAACAATGTGTTTGTTTTCTTCTGGGCGAGGGTGGACCACGTTTTTCTTGTTATTTTCATACCAAATAATAAAATTAGATTGCTTGATGCTCAAGACAAAAAGTTCATCATGCAAAAAAAGGCAAGTCGTCGCCGTCGTGTTAACTTGTCGTACGTGCATTTTTGGCCAAATTGAGTTAAGAACGCCATTTTTTGCAGCTCACAATGCCTCAACTTTTGACCTTCACAGATCCCTAAAATTCTAATTCAATCCTGAGATATTCAACGAAATCCGAAAAAACTCCGTGCATTTTTGTCACTTAACATATGAAAGACGTTTCAATCTTGTTGTGCTATCTTGTCACTCCTTGAAAATTTATGTAAGTGTGACAACTGGCCAAAGGGATTTTAAATCAGAACGTGTTTGACGCACGTACAAGTTAGACTACCGTAAACATTTGTAATTATAACTCGGGACTCCTGCAACCAACTTCAACCAAACTTCGGGACAATGCACATAATGGTCAGTCAAAACGTGTTTGTTATTGTTTACATTGCGTTCTTTTGTTTTTGTTTATTCAAGGTCAAACATTAAACGCGTTTTTCTCGGAACGTCGAAATGGCGGGTGTGACAAGATAGCACGACGACGTCGAAATGTCCTGTTATTAGGCTTTATTAGATTCCGTTATTTTTTATGGTACCAAGATCGATTAAAAAAGAAATGCTTTGGCGAAACAAAAGAAGTAACATCGTGTGACCCCGACGTGATTTGAACACGCAACCTTCTGATCTGGAGTCAGACGCGCTACCGTTGCGCCACGGAGTCTTGATTGATTTTTTTTATGGTGTTACCAGTAAAATTGATAACATTTTGTTTACAATGAAGCAGTTATAAAACATATTTTCAGCTCCCTCCAGTCGTCAAATTCTGCACCGCCCTAATTGAATTAGACCAATTTTGGACACCAACAGCTGCCGTTCGTGGCTCTCGTTGAAGGCTCCTCGCTCTGCAACACTGGACACCTGCAGGCAGTAAACAGTTTCATTAGGATCAGCTTTGCTCGTCCGTAGCATTCATCGTCGTCCCGATGACATCGTCCCTGCTCTCTAAAATAGACTCTAGTTGCACCACACACCCACACATTCGCCAGGGGGCGCTAATCGATTCAATTTTCAACTTTGATTACGGCCCCTGCCTGAGCTACGCGCAAGGTGCTAATGGAATTAAAATCGGCAGACTGCAAATTCTACCCTCTCGTGAATTTGATTAATTATCCTGGCTTGGCTGCGCCTGGATGGTAGACTTCCGCGTAAACACTGGGGCTGTTGCTGTCCAAAGTTGGCAATTCCTGTTGCAATGACACACTACATGGGGGCATCAGTACCTGCAGTCGTGAGCACACCGTCACTTTGCAGACTGTGACTTTTTGAGTAAATATTTTCCCCCGAGATTAGCGCACGAACGTACGAACTCGTAGTCTCAGCGGACACTTTGTTGATTCGTGATTCCTTCTGGAGCGTTCAACACAGCTAAGCAGTTGCAGAGCGGTGACGAGCAACGAAAACTGGATCGGACGAGATGCGGCTTAGCTTAAGGGGAGGATCAATTTGGCAGCCGCGACATCATTGTTGTTATTTTTGAACATGATTGGAGCCACATTGGGATGGTATTTGTGACAGGTTTAGCACGAGAGAAAAAAATTCTAATTGGTCAATTCAAATACCAAATCAAAGCAGGTATATTTTATGTTGGCCTTATTTTTTTGCATTTCATTTGCAATTGATCAACAATCATCTTTCGATGTTAAAAAATGAAACAGTTTTGAAATTTTCTGCAATTGAAAATAGTTTTAAAATAAAAAAAAATACGGTTTATAGATCAGGAAAACAAAAAATGAAGTTTGAAACGGCTTCAAATGTTTGGCATTGAATTTTGAAGAGAGAAGATCAGAAAATTCCACAAAATTTTTAATTTCTACATTGCAAATCGATCCAAAACTTTCTGAGATACCGTAAACCGGGGTGACTTTGATAGGTTTTAGATTTTTCCGCAAAATGTAGAGTTCGAATTAAATACGTTCGGAATGGTATGGAATCATACTGACCTACATTGGTTAGCAGTCTATTCAACAAAGTAAAAAATGGTAATCGTAGTTAATTTTCTCAACTTTTAGAAAAAAGGACCTTGTGAAAGTGCAACACGAAACAGATTTTAATTTTTAAGGCAATTTTTGAAAAAAATAATTTTTTATAATTAATTAATTTTTTTAATTGATTTTTGAATTTTAATAATGATCTTAAATTTTGTTCAACTAAACTTAAAAAAACAACATAATTTTACATTCATGGCTCCAGTACCAGTTCCATTCCAAATTCTTGCGCAAATCATGACCTTATTGGTCTCCGGAAGCATTTTGAAAAGCTTTAGAAAAATGAAAACCGCAATGAGATGTTAGGATTTTAAGTTAATGTGATTACTAAAATATGGAAAAAGGAAAATCTTTTCTCAGAAAGCTATTTTTATAAAAGTCCTGATCATAATCTACAAAAACTGAAAAAATGGCTTCTTTTGAGGAAAAGTTCAACTGAATAAAAAAAAATTAAAATTAATGAATTTCTTTTACGGCTGAGAAAAAAACATAACTCAAATACTTATCATAATTATATTCTTCTATGATTCTCCCCATTTTATAAATATCAATTTTAAAAATGTTCTAAAACCTCTTTTATCATAATTTGATCTATGTTCATATTTCCAGTATATTCCAAGAATAACCTTATTCGATTGTAAAATTATTCATATAATGAATTTAACGAAAAGAAAATATTCATTAATAATTGCATATGAATATTTTCGAAAACATTGTTCTGCAATTCCGTTATATTTCCTATCACTCTCAAACGATGAAACGGCACTGTTCTGAACCAAAAATAACAGAAACACTTTTCAATTCAAGTGCTTGCCTGAGTCTTACGTTGACACAAATTTTCTAACTAATTTGTGTAAGTACCTCATTTAAATTTATTTTTTTCATTGGCTTGAAAAAAAAAAGTTATTATCATTTTAAAATACACAAATGTACAGTGTATTTCAAGGGTATAAATCATTTTTCAATAATTTTATCTTCAATGGAATTTTGAGGTTTTTGTTGAATGTTACGATGCGATTTTTTTTTTCATTATTTACTAAGGCCGAAGCAAATATTGTGCTAAATTTTTGTCCCTTGACCCTGGCTAGGGGGCAAAAAAAAATATAATAAAAAAAGAGGAACATTTCTTTGAAAAAATCATTCAAAATTCCAATAAAAACTACAGGAAAATAAAAAATGAAAAAAACTTTTCGAGGTTTTGTACCTCGAAAATTAAAAAAAAATCAAAATATTTTTGAATTAACCCTGATCTCAGTTGAAAGCATTTTAAATTAAATTCAGTTTATTGCTGTTAAATTTCCATTGATTTTTTTAAAGGTTTTTTTTTGCCCCCTTATTTTTACTGCCGTATTAGAACGGGGAGGAAGGGGCATGAAGAAAACATTTAATAAAATTTGTACCAGCCTAATAATTAATAAATATTACTGAAAATATTTGAATAAAATATGATAGATTCGAAATAATAATTTGTATCAGAGCAATTCTCTCTGAAATCGGTCTTTTTTCTTCAATTTTAATTTTTCTATTTTTTTAACCGACTGAAACTTTTTTGGTGCCTTTGGTATACCCAAAGAAGCCATTTTGCATCATTAGTTAGCCCATACAATTTTCCGTACAAATTTGGCAGCTGTCCATACAAAAATGACGTATGAACATTCAAAAATCTGTATCTTTTGAAGGAATTTTTTGATCGATTTGGTGTATTTGGTAAAGTTGTAGGTATGGATACGGACTACACTGGAAAAAATGATACAGAGTAAAAATTTTTTAGGCGATTTTTTATTAAAATTTTTGTCTTTAAAACTTAATTTGCAAATAAAACCCTATTTTTATTTTATTTTTTCATTTTTTGATATGTTTTAGGGGACATTAGATGCAAACTTTTCAGAAATTTTCAGGTTGTGCAAAAAATCTTTGACCGAGTTATAAATTCTTAAATCAATACCGTTTTTTTAAATTCGAAATATTGGTCGCAACAATTTTTCAACTTCATTTTTTGATGTAAAATTAATCTTGCAATCAAAAAGTACTTTAGTGAAGTTTTGATAAAGTGCACCGTATTCAAGTTAAAGCCATTTTAAGGTAACTTTTTTGAAAATAGTCGCAGTTTTTCATTTTTTAAAATTGGTGGCCATGTTTGCCCACCTCTGAAAAAAATATTGTTGAAAAGCTGAGCAAACTCTCTATAATTTGCTTTTTCAGACTTTGTTGATACGACCCATAGTTGCTGAGATATTGCCATGCAAAGGTTAAAAAACAGGAAAATTGATGTTTTCTAAGTCTCACCCAAACAACCCACCATTTTCTATTGTCGATATCTCAGCAACCAATGGTCTGATTTTCAATGTTAAAATATGAAACATTCGTGAAATTTGTCGAACTTTTCAAAAAAAATATTTTCAAAATTTTTAAATCAAGACTAACATTTTAAAAGGGCTATATATTGAATGGTTGGTATTCATAACTGTGACTATCTTGAAAAAAATACCTGAAAATGGCTTTAACTTGAAATCGGTTCACTTTATTTTTTGCACAACCTGAAAATTTCTGAAAAATTGGCATTTGATGTCCTTTAAAACATTTAAAAAAATTAAAAAAAATTTAAAATATTTTTTTTGCAAATCAAGTTTTAGTGACAAAAAGTTAAATAAAAATCACCAAATTTTTGTTTAACGTGTATCATTTTTTTCAGTGTAGTCCATATCCATACCTACAACTTTGCCGAAGACACCGAATCGATCAAATAATTCCTTCAAAAGATACAGATTTTTGATACAGAATTTTTTATGTACAGCTGCCAAATTTGTAAGAAAAATTATATGGACAAACTAATGATGCAAAATGGCTTCTTTGGGCATACCGAAGGTACCAAAAAAGTTTCAGTCGGATTTAAAAATACAAAAAAAAATCGAATGACCAAAATTAGAAAAATCAGATTAAAATTTGAGGGAAGAACAATTTTTGAGTCGAACACACATTTTGACAATATCTATGACAAGTACAAGAGTAGTTTTATTTTTAATTTTTTCTTTACCAATCACCAAGCAAATATTTTCTAAATTTAAAAGTTTTCTTCCCAAAAATCGACAATTGAGTTCAAATTTCGTTGTTTTGTATTGTTGAATTTGTACATTTAACCCCCCCCCCCCCCTCTTAAAAATTGGCCTGAAAAATCGGGGTACTAAAAATGTTTTTTTTCAGAAAATTTAAAAAAATGAATAGAAATTTAGGAGCAATTTCTTACAATCTTCCATTGCAATTTATGAATTCTGGTTCTTTTTGAGAGCTAAACATTTTGTTTCATTTTGATTTTGATTACAGAAAAATCATGAAATAAATCCTCTGTAATTACTCTTGGCTTTAAGTTAAATGTTAATACAAATGCCTACTCGGCCCTAACCAGGTTCCAGGACCAAAAAGGACCTAATAAAAATAATTTTATGAAAAAAAAATCATTAAATAATACGACCATCATTCCTCAAAATGCCTTCAATTTCTTCTGAGATATCAAACTTATTTCCCTCAGTGCACCCCCGGCAGTCAACGTCACCGATAGCGCAACGTGGTCGATACCCACCGGAAGCTGCTGGATCGCGTTCGGTGTAATCCGGTTCGAACGGGTCGACCACGCCAACACACACTGCCTGCCACTCCGGAGCCATATCGCGGAGCCAAGTCGTCGACGTTTATCTGTATCCTCACACTACTGGTAGCAGGACTAGCCGGAGTGGGAAGAAGGTGCTAGTGAGAAGTGTAATCATCGCGCGGAACTTGGCCAAACAGCGTCGACCGTGTGTGTGTGTGTCGGTTTATATTTATACTGCGCGGGTGAAGGTGCGATGAGATAAGTCAGGTGAGACGATAAAGGAGGGGCAAGAAAAGGGTGCAGTGAGGTGATGAGAGTAGGTGTTTGATGATGAGTAGAATACTGCTGAATGCCATAACTAAGGGCGCAGGTGAGCAGACCTGTTAGGTAAGGTCTAACGAATGGGCATACAACATTGTAAGCTGCAAATTAGTGTCTCAGGTTGTTTGCAGATTCAATCGTTGCCTTGGGAATCAATTAATTTTTTAAGTGAAATGTCAATATTTCCATGATATTTAAATAATCTATATAACAAACTTAACTTTTTTCTTTTCAAAATAATTTAAAAAGATATTTATTTTATTGTATTTATATCAATTTAAGGTCGTCAAGATTTTTATGGGATTTCTCTTCTGACTTCCTCATCCATTTTGCTTCAGAACGCACAACTGCGTAAAAGCGCCAGCCAGTAAAAAAACGAATCTCACATTGAGCCATGCTGTTGCCATAATTCGCACGACAAGAGATTCACTGACCGCTGCTGCTGGCTGCTGAGTGATAAAATACTTCCTGTTTTTTGGCAGATTTTTTTACGATCGCTTATACAAACATACCCCCATACTTCATCCGTCAACTCGCAATTATTTTTGGAGGAGGAATGTTAAATGAAGGCATTAAGATTTTATTTGGCTTTCCTTGAATTTTTTATTTGTGTTTTTTCCTCAATGCCTTAATTTGTTTTTTGTTTTTTGTTTTTTGTTTTTTGTTTTTTGTTTTTTGTTTTTTGTTTTTTGTTTTTTGTTTTTTGTTTTTTGTTTTTTGTTTTTTGTTTTTTGTTTTTTGTTTTTTGTTTTTTGTTTTTTGTTTTTTGTTTTTTGTTTTTTGTTTTTTGTTTTTTGTTTTTTGTTTTTTGTTTTTTGTTTTTTGTTTTTTGTTTTTTGTTTTTTGTTTTTTGTTTTTTGTTTTTTGTTTTTTGTTTTTTGTTTTTTGTTTTTTGTTTTTTGTTTTTTGTTTTTTGTTTTTTGTTTTTTGTTTTTTGTTTTTTGTTTTTTGTTTTTTGTTTTTTGTTTTTTGTTTTTTGTTTTTTGTTTTTTGTTTTTTGTTTTTTGTTTTTTGTTTTTTGTTTTTTGTTTTTTGTTTTTTGTTTTTTGTTTTTTGTTTTTTGTTTTTTGTTTTTTGTTTTTTGTTTTTTGTTTTTTGTTTTTTGTTTTTTGTTTTTTGTTTTTTGTTTTTTGTTTTTTGTTTTTTGTTTTTTGTTTTTTGTTTTTTGTTTTTTGTTTTTTTTGTTTTTTGTTTTTTGTTTTTTGTTTTTTGTTTTTTGTTTTTTGTTTTTTGTTTTTTGTTTTTTGTTTTTTGTTTTTTGTTTTTTGTTTTTTGTTTTTTGTTTTTTGTTTTTTGTTTTTTGTTTTTTGTTTTTTGTTTTTTGTGTTTTGTTTTTTGTTTTTTGTTTTTTGTTTTTTGTTTTTTGTTTTTTGTTTTTTGTTTTTTGTTTTTTGTTTTTTTTTTGTTAACAGCAAAAAACACCAATAAGCAAAGTAATCAGAAAAAAATGAACAGATTACAGCGAGTACCAAAACAACAGTGACTCCATTCACAGTCACTAGCTCTCCAACATTTCCGCTCACAAAAAATATTCCACCATTCATGTGTTTTTGAGTTGTTTTCCTTAACGTCCGACATACGGACCATTCATTTTTTTGTTTCGTTGTTTATTCATGATCCGGCTATATAAAGGAACTTGTTTACGTGAACTTTTTGTCGCTTGATGTTTTAAATTGTTTTTTATTTGGATTGAAGTAAAAAAAAATTTTTTTTTGATATTTTTTTTGTTGATTATTTTAACTCAATTTAAGATTTAATAAAGGAAAATAAAACACGACTTTCCATATAGTATTCAGTTAAAGTCCATTTACCAGCAGTTCCCAGTAATAGTGCCGTCAGCCACCATTAGCATTGATTCATTGCATCGTTGCCAGGGAGGCTCCCCGCCAGTGAAAGTGAAACCGGCCGGCCAGCCAGCCAGCCAGTATTTACAGCCAGCTGTTCGAATTGCAAATGTTCTGCCAGACAGACTGACCAAGGAGTGAATGCAGTAAGTAACTCTCTCGTTTCCAAATGTGTCACACAGTAACGACCCTACATGATTTGTCAGTGAGGTTTTTTAAGATCTAATGAAAAAGTTCTTCGAAAATTATAAAATCGTTTTATTTTAAACTAAGCTCGAAGGTTCATTTTGAATTTAGAGTACTGTTGCGACAAGCCTAACCTTCAAACAACCTCACTGAAAAAACTGTAAAGTTTTTTTTCAAGTATTCGTCTGAAATTTGATTCCCCATCGAGCTTGAGTTCCAAGTTGGCAACCAGGGCCGTCCCTTTTTCGGGGGGGCCTTCACCAGCCAAAAGTCGCCACTTCGGGACACCATCGACACATAAAATAAAAGAAAAGTGCTGATTCTTTTGGCAAGTGTTCAAAAATGTTCCCCAAATCCGGCACTTCCCGAACAATGACAATTGTTTGAAGGGGGTTGAACATGGTTGGGGTCGTTCATAAATTACTTAACTTATTAAATTTCTTCAAATTTGTCTTTAAACTGAGAAAAAAAAACAAAATAAAATTAAGAAAAAAAACTTTTCAAAAATCCAACAATCATTTAACTGTCCCCCGTGGTGGCCGAAAACAACAGTTAGGAAGGCCAAGATAGTTGGCACAATTGCCAGTGTCGGGACGCAGCCGCGGACCAGCCAAATTCGACCATAAAAAATACGAGGAAAACTCTGGGGAATCCATTCCGGCCCAGAAGAAAAGAACAGTGGTAAGTGTTTGACTTTTAAAATACTTGGCAGCAAAGTTTTTCCACAAACTACCCCCAGCTCCACCAAACCCCTTTACCCCACGGGACTGGAAACGTCTCTCTTAGCCAGAGACCGAGTCAGCTGAAACGGGGTTGGGTTCCAAAATAAGATTTTTGGCCGGCTTCGTTGCCTTCAACTTTGTTTATTTTACGATCCACTGTTCCGTACAATATTTTGCTTCCGATTATCGCAATTCGCCTGCCAGAGTTTTCCTGAACAGTCGAGCTCTTCGTACTAGGGGATGAGAGGAAGCAGAGATGGTTTTAAAGAATTTTGGTAAACATTATTGAAAAAAAAGATATTGATTTCAAGACTGCATTCATTTTCAATAAAACTTGTTTAGCTTTTGAAATAATTAGAGCCTTTCAAAAAATGTTCTGTTGTTCAATAAAAAGTTTTCTGAACGCTTGAGATAAAAATGGTGCAACGGATTCATGATAAAAAAATATATCAGACAAATCAATTTTATCATAGAGTATCTACGATTTAGCATTTTTTTTATCGATTTTTTAATTTTTATTTTGTAGTCTTCGACAAATTTTTACATGGAAAAAATAATTTCCAATTTTTTAAATTCTTTTTTTTTATATCAAAATAAGTATATTTTGGTTTCGAATTAATGTATTAGAAGACAAAAAATACATTTTCTGAGCCATAGTGCGTGATGGTGCAAAATCTGGTTCAGGAGATATTTTTGTTGATAGAAATTGTGTTTTATCGAAAAAGTTGAAAACCTACACAAAAAAATTGAAAATATTTTTTTAAAGCAAAATCTATTATTTAGTCTACCGATATAATGTACCGTTTATAAGTGAGCAGTTCTCTACGAAATCGGTCTTTATTCTTCAATTTTAGTTTTTGTATTTTTTAATCCGACTGAAACTTTTTTGGTGCCTTCGGTATGCCTAAAGAAGCCATTTTGCATCATTAGTTTGTCCATAAAATTTTCCATACAAATTTGGCAGCTGTCCATACAAAAATGATGTATGAAAATTCAAAAATCTATATCTTTTGAAGGAATTTTTTGATCGATTTGGTGTCTTCGGCAAAGTTGTAGGTATGGATACAGACTACACTGAAAAAAATGATGCACTGTAAAAAAAAAATTGGTGATTTTTTTTATTTATTTTTTAATCACTAAAACTTGATTTGCAAAAAAACACTATTTTTAATTTTTTTTATTTTTTGATATGTTTTAGAGGACATAAAATGCCAACTTTTCAGAAATTTCCAGAATGGGCAAAAAATCTTTGACCGAGTTATGATTTTTTAAATCAATACAGATTTTTTCAAAAAATCGAAATATTGGTCGCAAAAAAATTTCAACATCATTTTTCGATGTAAAATCAAATTTGCAATCAAAAAGTACTTCAGTGAAATTTTGATAAAGTGCACCGTTTTCAAGATAAATCCATTTTTAGGTAACTTTTTTGAAAATTGTCGCGGTTTTTTTCTTTAAAATAGTGCACATGTTTGCACACTTTTGGAAAAAATATTTTTGAAAAGCTGAGAAAATTCTCTATATTTTGCTTTTTCGGACTTTGTTGATACGACCTTTAGTTGCTGAGATATTGCAATGCAAAGGTTTAAAATGCAGGAAAATTGATGTTTTCTAAGTCTCACCCAAACAACCCACCATTTTTTATTGTCGATATCTCAGCAAGTAATGGTCCGATTTGCAATGTTAATGAATGAAACATTTGTGAAATTTTCCGATCTTTTCGAAAACAATATTTTCAAAATTTTCAAACAAGACTAACATTTCAAAAGGGCCAAACATTCAATATTACGCCCTTTTAAAATGTTAGTCTTGGTTTAAAAATTTTGAAAAAAAGTTTCGAAAAGATCGGAAAATTTCACAAATGTTTCATATATTAACATTGAAAATCGGACCATTACTTGCTGAGATATCGACAATAAAAAATGGTGGGTTGTTTGGGTAAGACTTTGAAAACATCAATATTCCTGCATTTTAAACCTTTGCATTGCAATATCTCAGCAACTAAAGGTCGTATCAACAAAGTCCGAAAACGCAAAATATAGAGAATTTTCCCAGCTTTTCAAAATATTTTTTTTCCAAAAGTGTGCAAAGATGTGCACTATTTAAAAAAAATGAAAAACTGCGACTATTTTCAAAAAAGTTACCTAAAAATGGCTATAACTTGAAAACGGTGCACTTTATCAAAATTTCACTGAAGTACTTTTTGATTGCAAATTTGATTTTACATCGAAAAATGATGTTGAAATTTTTTTGCGACCAATATTTCGATTTTTTGAAAAAATCAGTATTGATTAAAAAAATCATAACTCGGTCAAAGATTTTTTGCACAACCTGGAAATTTCTGAAAAGTTGGCATTTTATGAACTCTAAAACATATCAAAAAATAAAAAAAATTAAAAATAGTGTTTTTTTGCAAATCAAGTTTTAGTGATAAAAAGTTAAATAAAAAATCACCAATTTTTTTTTACAGTGCATCATTTTTTTTCAGTGTAGTCTGTATCCATACCTACAACTTTGCCGAAGACACCAAATCGATCAAAAAAAAAATCCTTCAAAAGATACAGATTTTTGAATTTTCATACATCATTTTTGTATGGACTGCTGCCAAATTTGTATGGAAAATTTTATGGACAAACTAATGATGCAAAATGGCTTCTTTAGGCATACCGAAGGCACAAAAAAGTTTCAGTCGGATTAAAAAATACAAAAAAAAATCGAATGACCGAAATCCTAGAGAACTACTCAAGTTATAACTATATTTAGGATTTTTTTTTATTTCTCTTAGTTTATTTTTGCATTTTGAAAATACTTCTTGAAAGAACAGCAGCCCTGAAAAAAAAATATATATTTTTGAAAAGCTTAAAAAAAATTCAAAAATTTTCTTGCTGGAACTTTGAAAATCGAGATACTAGTTCCTGAGATACAGCCTCACAATAGCTCGATTTTCAATGTTAAAAATGATAATTTAGCGAGTTTTTAAATTATTTTCTTTAATAATTATCTGAAATATTATTATCTGTTTTTGATTATGAAATAGATACAAATTTGTGGACCTTTTAAAAAGTTATGCGTGATTTACGAATTTTGAAATTAGTTTTTGTTGAAAAGATCAGAAAATTTCACAACAGTTTCAATTTTTAACAATGAAAATCGTACCAAAAGTTTCCGAGACATCGTCTGTTGAAAATTACAGGAAATTTCGATTAATTTGTTTTTATTAGGTTAAGGATAAGGCTAACCAAAATTGAAATTGTTAAAAATTTTGAAGTTTAGAAATATTTGATAAAGAAAAAGCAACCACAACTTTTCTTCTCTTTTCAATAAAAATACTATATTAAAATTATGCGCATTTTTTTTAATTGAATGATAATGTTAGAAACAAGCAAAACCATGAAAAAGTTACTGCAAAAAAAATAATAAAAAAAAATCACAAAGAAATGATTGGAGGTGCTACAAAAAGCCAAACTTATTCAGAAACAAACAATATTAAATTCAAAATGACTGAAAATAAAAATAAATAAAAAATTTAATAACAAGCCTTGGATTCAACCTTTTTATGAAAAAAAATGTTTTAAAATGCATTTCACACGCGTCCAGTTGCTTTCCAATCATTTGTTTTCAAAATATCGAGGTATCGACGGATTTTTATTTTATTTTTTGCGAAAAAAAAACTTGTTGTCGGACTGTATATTGGTACTTCATGAAAATTTAAAATGTTTTTGAAAAAGTTCAAACATGCTAAATATGATTAGAAACGCAGGAAAATGCATTTTTACTGGTTTTAGTTGATTAAACTTTAATTTTCATCAAAATTTTGAAGTTTTTTGAAAATTATTCAGACCGACTTTGAAGGAGGGCAACATAAACTTTGAAAAATATTTGCAACGGCCTTAGAAAAAAAATATTTTGAACAATTCCGAATGAAAATGTGATTTTACGTCTAAAAAGTGTATTTTAAAATGTGAATGATTTGTTCGATATTCCTCTGGATTTTTTTTTCAAACATTACTTTTCGTTTTCAAACGAAAAATATAACGTCGGAAAATACTGTTTTTTTCGAGTCCATAAACTCGGTCATCTGGCAACCCTGTCTCAAGTTAAGAACGCTTAAGTGATTTCTAGGTACGTTTTTAAAACCAGATGTCACAAATCATCATATGAACTGTCGTTAGGTAACCAAAAAAAAATTACCAATGAATTAAAAGTTTGAAGATTTGGCAACTCTGTCTTAAGCTCTTGTTTTTAAAGTGATATTATGATCTTTTCTGTGACATGTGAATTTATTAAGTTTTTTTAATATTCCAATATATTTATGATCTTTTGCCTATATTACATTTATCTGCATTTTAATTGAATATATCTCGGCAATTATTGAAAAAAACAACGAGCTTTGCGGAAATTTTCATAGTTGAAAAGCTTTTTAAAATAACAATATTATCATGACATAATTCACCTAAATTGTGATAAAGACTTAATAATAAAAATAAAAATAACAATAAAAATATGGTTTGATTTTTTTTTGAGAAATTGCTAATGGTTGCCGATATATTGCCAGCATATCATGAAGGCTAATAAAATGTTTTCCATTCTCTCAGTTATTACGTCGCAAGGCTGTACTAAGAAATTGATGGTTCCTAGATTTATAAATCAGAGTCTATCTTTATGATTTTTTGCTTTTGAAAAGATAATAACATTGTGTAGCATTACATATTCAAAACAAGTTAAAATAAAATAAAAATACACTGCAAACATATAAATAATAACAAACATTCAATAACTAAATATTAAAGGATGTTGAAATAGGCCTGACACTATCAAAAAAAGAAAACTAAACTCAACATTGAACCGTACAGAGTTGAAGTGGGAAAATTGAAAACGATGCTCTTTTTAATAACTTTGGACAAATTTGATTTTGTATCCAACATGAGTCTTTGATTGTTTTGAAAAGAACAATTATTGTCGACTAACTTCCCCTATATTCAATAGTTTTTCCCAGCACACACAGTAAAGTAAACCCAGAAAGTCAGTTCTGTGCCAGAATGTGTTATTGCCACGAATATAAGCATGGAGCATGCACACATACAATTGGATGCAATGATACACGTACACACACGCACACACGACCGATAGTTTTATTGGACTTCGAAAGCGATTCCACAGCTCTGGGTCGTATTTTGGAGCGAAAGTACGACACCAGGCCAAGAAATGTGTGAACAATCTTCAGTGATTCTGAACAAATTTAGTTAGAAATGTTGTACAAAGAGTTGTTCAACAAACTTTAATGCTATTAATTCAAATTAAATTAAAAGCGAATGGAACTTCAAAGTCAAATCCCCAAAAACAAATATCACAGTAAATCATACGCGAACCAGCCAATGCAAATTAGTCGACTAATTTATTTCTCATCATTAGCCGCGGACTAAATCTGGCAGGCAACTTGCAAGGAAGTTTAAACAGAGCTCGGTTCATCACACAAACGCGATGTGTGTATTCTAGCAGTGGCACGTAGCTCCCTCCTGGCCATGGGGCGTGGGCGTGCAAGGAAAGCAAACACACTCGCGTACGGAAAAAGTAGGTCAAATCTGCTGCTGCTACTTAGAAGCTGAGGCATACAAATTGCAAACAGCAAAAGATAAAACGAAAAAGCAAAAAAGAAAAAAAGAATATCGACGCATCTGATTGTGAAGAGCTGCGGAAAAGGGGTTAGAACAGGATGGCCAGGCAACGTGCTTTGGCAAATGAGATTGTAAACAAAGATTTGCTAAAGGTGCTTATCGTGAAGAGTATTTTTAAAAGTAGATTGGAGAGCACTTTGAGGAAGTTGGTAATTAGATTGTTGTTTTAGTTAGCTTAGCAAAATAAATCCTTGTGCTCGTTGTAGATTCAAAATAATTTCGAAATGTTCAACATTGAAATTAAATATCAATATTGTTATTTTTTAATAATTCATACAGCAGTTCACTGTGATTTTAAATTAAAAAATCAAACAATGAAATCATATGCAAATAAGAGCAGTGCAGTAGTATTAAGAGGGAAAATAGTTACCGATGCTTAATAATTTAACAAATTGAATCAGTTGAAAAAAAATCCAATTCCAAATCGTAAAAAGTTCCCCCGACCCTCCTTCAATTTGCGAGAAACTTTGTTTTAGGGGGTAACTTTTGTACCTCATTACGAATAAAAGGTCCATTTTCAATATCTCGTGACGGAGGAACGGTGCTACCTCTTTCATTTTTGAACATGCGAAAAAAGAGATGTTTTTCAATAATTTGCATCATGAAATGATGATGAGAAAGAAATTTGGTGTGAAAGGGACTTTTATGTAAAATTAAACGCCCGATTTGATAGCATACTCAAAGTTCAAAAAAAAAAAAAGTATTTTTAATCGAAAAAACACACAAATAGTTTGAAAACTCTGCCATTTTTTGTTACTACACAATTCTACATTAAGCCGGGGTAATTTTATAAAAAATCATTTCACGATTTTCTGTTTTTCTTTACTTTGGACTTTTTAATTGTTATAATGTTTTACAAAGTGATTTTACGAAAAAAAAGTTTTGAAAAATTTATTTTTTGCGTATCTCTTAATTTCGTCGTTTGTGTCTATTGTGACGATAAACGGCCGACACCGACACAACCAACTTTTTCAATACTTTTTTTTAGTAAAATCGCGGTATCAAATGATCAGGATTTTGAATGTTATAACACACATTTTTGAATAAAAAAAAAACAAATTTTCACAAAACTTTGTGTTTTTGGATTTTTTTTTTCAATTTTGTTTTCTTAATTGGTATCAAATGGTTGGGATTTTTCATACCATTCAAAAATAATAACACAAATTCTTGAAAAAACTCAAAAACATTAACAAAGCTACATCTTCTCAAAAAAATACTAGTTTTTTACAAAGAAAAATCCGATATTAAGATGCCCATATAATAAAAAACAGAAATTTCCAGTTATTTTTTAAATAAAAAATCGTAGTTTTTTGAAAATGTTTAGTGTTTTCAAAAAACAATCTATGTACTGTTAAAATTCGGGACCGTGGTGCAGGGGTAAGCGTGGTTGCTCCTCACCCAATCAGCTTGGGTTCGATCCCAGACGGTCCCGGTGGCATTTTTCGAGACGAGATTTGTCTTACCACGCTTTCCGTCGGACGGGGAAGTAAATGTTGGCCCCGGTCTAACCTAGAAAGTTAGGTCGTTAGCTCAATCCAGGTGTAGGAGTCGTCTCCCTGGGTCCTGCCTCGGTGGAGTCGCTGGTAGTCAGTTGGACTAACAATCCAAAGGTCGTCAGTTCGAATCCCAGGGGGATGGAAGCTTAGGTGTAAAAAGAGGATTGCAATTGCCTCAACAATCAAGCCTTCTTCGGATACCTAGTTTCGAGTAGGAATCTCGTAATCGAGAACACCAAGGCAATGGAGTAGAGCGAATAATTTGATTTTTTTTTGTACTGTTAAAAACTGTTTTTTTTTTCGAAAATTCGATATTTTGAGAAAAGTTTTAGTATTTTACAAAAAATATTTATACTATCGAAATGTATGAAATCCCCCGACCCTTTGATACAAATAATGAAAAAAAAACTGAAATTTTGAGTAGTTTCCAAAAATACGTAGTTTTGTGAAAAATTTTGAGCATTTTCAAAAATTTACGTTATTATTATCGAATGTATGAAAAAATCGCGACCAATATTGTTAAAAAACTGAAAAATTTAGTATTTTTCCGAAAATACATATTTTTGTAATTTATTTTAGTTTTTTCAAAAAAAAATCTTCCAAAATGTACAAAAAATCCCCATCATTTGATACATATACAGTAAAAACCAATAATATTGAGTTTATTTTCGAGAAAAAAATGCATTTTAAAATTACAAGAAAAATACGTATTTTTGTGAATTTATAATTGCAATGGATAACCGACATCATCGCGGAAAACTATAATTTTCTAATGCTTGGATGATTTTTCATAAGATTATAGCCAATCCCGAGCAGTTGGAAATAACTTGGGAATAACATTGTTTGATATTTTAAAACATTAGGCCAATAACATTTCATGTTATTTATAACAGAATTTGTTATTCGTCTTTATGATTTTTGTTCTTGGATTGTTATTGTAATAACAGACTAATAATATTTTTAGTAATTCTTTGAAAAAATCTTTGTTATTATTTTCTGTTATTTTAACAACCAATAAAAAAAATGTTATTCCCAAGTTGTTTTGGCTTTCAACAATAACAAATTTTGTTATGATAACAGAAACTGTAATTACACTCTTATGCAAAAATGGATTTTTCAAGAAGATTCCATTACACTGTCTGTTATTTTAACAGTATTTGTTATTACAATTGCTTGAATTTTGTTATTACAGTCTGCTCGGGATGTCTCCCATATAGCCAAAATCCCATAAGCTCTGTGCCTCAGTTAAGCATGCCTCGGTTTTGTATCCCCCATATGCGATGCTAAATCGAGGCATGACTGTGTGTGTGTGTGTGTGTGTGTGCAACCAACCAAACGGGACCACGCGGTCGCTTCTTACAAATTGAGTTGTTTCCATGTATTGTAGATTTTAAAGCCTATACATGCAAATAACTCGCATAGGCATTTGGTAGGTGTTAGCTCTGCCGAGCTTCGGTGACCCATTTCTACGCAGGCTAGCCGTGCGCGAGGTACTTCAGCTTGAATCGACAAGCCCCGCCCTGAAGAACGTTTGCATCAATCGGATTCAAACGTTATTTAGCACTTCCGAGTCCTTGTCAAATGGACAAAGACCCAGCACGTATATAGTTTGTAGTAGTAGTATTTCTAATTCTACCAATCTAAAGGCCGGGGGATCGAACCCCGGTTCGAGCGACTTTGATGTTTCGTTCATGTTTAGAGTATCAAAACTTCATATTTCCTGATCTTTCTCGTTTAGAGCAGATGGGAATCGAACCCAGGATCATTCGCTTACAAAGCAAATACCGTAACCAGTCAGTCACGGCTGCTCCATATTTCCAATTGGAAGTTTCTCACCCGAAAAGCAGCATCATCCTTCAAACCGGCAGCGATTACATTTACTATTTCGTCACGAATCCGGCGACTTCTCGAGCCGCCTGCATTTTGAGCCGCTCAGAAATCGAGCCGCCAATCTCAGCAAACGTTGCCTACACCCGCCCCCTTCATTCACTACTCAACTCCTTTAGCATTTCCTCCGCAATTTTCACAAAAAAACTCCGTTTGGTGACCAAGATTTCTCATCAAAGTGTCACTTCTTCACAACACCCAAATCACATTAAAATCTGCAAAAATCCGTCTGAATTCTCGTACCACTCAAAACCACTACACTACCGAAAGAACTTCTCACGGAACTGTCCCGCCGGAAAGTCTAAAAATCGCGAACCGTAAAACGTCACGATGAAAATTTTCGAAACGAGGAGAAACCGATGCTAAATCGAGGCATGACTGTATGGAAAAAAAACAGGCACTTTAGTAATTTGCTCTGAAATAATCTTCAATACCCGCAGCAATAAAAGCATATTAGTGCTGTTGTTAAAAAATCGTCAGACGGATTCGGTAACGTTTGAAAAAAAAAATAATAATTTCAATTAGTGCATCTCTAGGAAAAGTTGTTTTGAAAAGCAAATGATTTTTGTCGTCCATTTTTAGAAATTACTTTAAAAAATCTAAAATTGAAGAAATTAAAAAAATTAAAAAAAATACTATAAAATAAATTAAAAGAGGTCCATGAAAATGTGATACTTCAATCATTGTTCTTTGCTACATTATGAAACAAAACAACAAACACTTCAACCTCGCAGCAATAAAAAAAACTCCGCATTGAATAATCTGAATAAAAAACTAACTCGCCGGTTTGAAGTTCGAGGTCTTCCCCGCGGCCCGTCCAACCATAAGCAGCCGGCGTTTCTAAGCATCACGCTGCTGTGGGTTCAAATCTTAGCCGGCCTCTCTTCTTTCACAGACAATCTGACGTAACTCTTTCAGGTGAAGATGGGGTTGAACCCTGATATTTTGCATAACATTATTTCAAATTGCCCGTTAAATTGCTGACTGATGGATTTGAATTGAAATCTACGTCTGTTTGTCTGTGCTTCTCCCAAGCCCGACTTAAGTTGTTGTTGTCGAGCGCCACCGCCGCCGTGTTCCGTTCGTCAAATCACGTTTCTTGCCGGTGCGTTTAACCTCGAAACCCGCTTGGCAACACGGCCTGCTTTGACTCAGCTTGTTGTTTTTTTTTTGGTACGCATGCGGTGGAGTTGCCCTAAGATGATCATCTAGCCTCCGAGTAGGCTTGCAACACCACCTCTCGGTTCAAACTTTGAACTCTCCTCGTGGTTGGGTTAATAGCTAGTCGGAGATTAGCGTTAAGGTCATGCTGCTAAGCTATGGGCTACATTTTGGGGGGTTCAGCATGGAAAAGGTTAACGGAAAGTTGGAGTGGCTTAAACTGGTCGATGGCATCAACTTCGATCAAGTTCTACGCCAGCTACCTTTCCGTGCGCGTCACGTCTTGGCTTCAAGGTAACCTGTGAACTGTTAAATAGTACCCAATAAAATACAATACAACTCAGCACAGCGACCATCAGTCAGAGCCTAGTTCACATGTACTTCTGCACTCGATGTGTCAGTAAGTCATTGTGGCTCGACCACCACCACCACAGGAAGGTGTTCCGTTCCGTTTGTTGCTCTACTGAACTGACAATCACTCCACCGCACACAGTCAGCGTACTCTGATCTCGACTTGCAGATCTGAGCGGGCGATGGCAATGGTGATTAAGTCATTTTGGTTTAGTCGGAGCTTCAGTGATGTTGTTGTTTGTACAACAAAGGTCAACCCGTTGCTGCCTTAATTGGATCAAGCTGAATCTGATAATATCGATTGTGTTGTACAAATAATGACAATTCTGTCACGCACGTGTGACCTGACAGCAAATCTCACAAATTCTCCTTTAAAAAATCATTTTCCAAAACATCGAACACGCCACGCGATTCAGCTACAACCCAAAATATCAAACTGCCAAGTGATAATTTGAGACCTAATTAGCACAAGCCTCTCCCCACACCTCCCCCAAATTTAGCCACTTTTTGCACGATTTAGCGAACAATCAAATTAACGCGCGCGCTGCTGTTCGACCCAAATTAGCGTCCCACGTCGTGTGTGTGTGCACGTTGATAAATTATAACATCTTCCTAAATTTGGATGCTTTTAGCAGTGTGCCATTTTAAACACCTGCCAAAAAAATAGCCAGTGATCACATCGATCGACAACAGGCAGGCAGCGCAGGACTTTCCATCGTGAGTTGGCACCCGGGTGTTAATAGTATTGTTTTTGAAAACGAGTCGAATTGATTGGTGCCAAATGGGTGGCTAATTGAGCAATCCATCTGGTGAAAAAATAGATGATTTCTGTAGCAAAAATATTGAACATAATATTGACCGTGAAAACATATTCTTTAATAACACATTAAAACTTAAAATAAGAAACTCATGTTACCGGGGCCACCAAATTTTTAATTTGAAATTACCGAGGTTTTCCTGGTTTTTTTTACCGGATTTCCATTTTTTCTCGATTCTTAAAGTTTTTAAATTTAATTTTCCATAATTCAGAAGTTTTTTTCCAACAACTCTCGTTAAAACATAATCATATTTGAGTAGTGCGGTGCCAGTGGGGTCGCGCAGTCCTGTTTTTTTCGTGTTATTTTCCGTCTCTTTTGTGTCACTGTTCGAGTGCATGAGGTGATTGGTCATTATAAATAAATGATTAGTGTGGTGCTTCTCGGGACGTGCAGTTATGTCTTTTTACCTTCTTCTTTTTTTCATTGTTTTTTATCGCACGCGTTCGTTGGTCGATGGTTTTTTTTTGTGTTGTTCTCTTTTTATAGTTTTCTTTAAAAACGTACCTAGTTATTTTAAGACTAGCAAGTCGTATTGCTAGATTAAGTCCTTTCTATATCATCGATGATCGGAAGGCACACCGTCGAATATGTTTTAAGGCTTATGATATAAAACAGCCCTTCCTACATAACCGTTGATCGGAAGGCACGCCGACGGAGAATTTCTGGAGAATCGCGGTCGAATCAATACTATATTTAAATCCCTAGATAGCAATCTTTCCGCAGCCGGCTGCCTAATATTTTTAAAATTTCAACCGATACACAAATTGCTTATGGTCGCATCACCTATCACAGTGAATCCTGACCTCATACCCGTCTTACTAACCCCTCAAAACTCATGTGATACTTTGTTGGAGAGGCAGCAGATTTAGCGGTCCCATCACTCAAGAATCGGACTAATATTCCCATCCACTTCCCCGTGTCTTACCACTGGTCGTGGCCGGCGTCGGTATTGATCAGCATGATAGGGATCTTTGAAAATTGCGAAGGGGTGATGATTGGTTCCTACTTTTCATCTGTGGTCCACGGAGCAATGTTTGGGGATCCTGGTCAATAACGAAGTAGCAGCTACGGGTAGACACCAATGCTATGCTATGCTATGCAACTCTCGTTAAAACATAATCATATTTTGCCTAATTTTTCATAAATTGTTAAACATGTTTAGTTTTGTTTTTTCCTTAATCAATATAAAATAAATGTAGGTATTAGATTTCCAAGAACAATGTTTGGTCATAGTCATAGATCATGAAAAAAGACTGCAAGTGCGACAAGGGGGAGAGGGGGTCCGTGAGCCTGTGACGTCATGCTAGACTTTTTCTTGAATACTTTAAATTCAGTCTTATTTATTTGAAAAAAGACCAACTTTAGCGTGAACAACATTACATTATGGATGACGCCAAACCATCGGATAATCGTGTCAAGACTGTATTAGTAGAACAGAGATGATTTCCAAAACATTTGAAGTTGAACAGTCACATCAACAAGCCAAGACGACGAACTCATTTCTTGTTCAAAATGTTCTTCTGTCTAGGTTTTGAGAAGAACTGAATTCAGATATATTTTAGATTTTTTTTTAAATTCTATACCTTAGTTTAAAGCTTGGAAGAAACGCGATCAAGGAAAGTTGCCCATTCAAATCGTATATCAAATTATTAAATTTTAAAAATTCTAAAAAATATGTTCAAAAAATCAGAAGTTCAATACGTACACCAAAAATTCTTAAATTCCTTAATCATAAAATATTAAAAAGAAATCTAAAATTCTAATATTACATTTGGAAATTTCTGAAGTTTAAAAAATTTTAACCTAAAGAGCGAATCCACGAACAAGGCATACCCCTTTCTATTGGACGTCGTTTGGACCTCACCAATCTGCCTGAAAATCGGGACACAAAGTTTGGTGGTTCAAAAACGTCAAAAATCTTAAAAAGGCTATAACTTAGGCAAAATTCAATTTATTTTCAAAATTCAAAATGCATCTGAAAGGGCTTAAAAACTGCAATAAAATGCAGGAAGAAGCATCCCAATTGGTTATTTCTAAAGGGAGTTATTGGCATTTTAGTGAAAAAAAAGCATAATTTTCAAACTCAAATAAAAAAGTGTTCCATCCAGATATCAACTCGGTTCGACCTGCAGCTTGTAGGGGACATCTTGGACTACCATCTTAGACTGAGAACGCTTTGGGTAAGGCAGTTTAACATATTAAATAGACACTTTTACTTTTTGTGAATTTTTTAGTTGTAAATTCTTGCTCGGGGGACCCCTTAGATCCCATTTTCTGGTGAAAATTTTATCATATTCGTGTTCCTGAGACAATTCCACACTTTTTTATTTGAGTTTGAAAATTATGCTATTTTTTCACTAAAATGCCAATAACTCCCTTTAGATATAACCAATTGGGATGCTTCTTCCTGCATTTTACTGCATTTTTCAAGCCCTTTTAGATGCATTTTGTATTTCGAAATTAAATTGAAAGTTATAGCCTTTTTAAGATTTTTGGCGTTTTTGAACCACCAAACTTTGTGTCCCGATTTGCCCCACTTCCCGTTGACCTAGAGTGCTCATATTTTGGTCAGATGTTAGTTTTATATGTACAAACAACCCCTGAAAATTTCAGGCAGATTGGTGAGGTCCAAACGACGTCCCATAGAAAGGGGTATGCCTTGGCCATGGACTCGCTCTTAATACCAGAATTCAAAATCAGTTTTTAAATTCTTTAATATTTGTACTTTTAATTTGATAAACTTCTGAATCTATTAATTGAAAAATCCGGAGACTATCATTGTTAATAATCTGTCATTCTAAATTTCAGCTTTTCAAGATTCTGCGTGTTTTGATTTGGCCTTATGATGATGTTTTTTTGTTATTGGATTGTTATTGTAAAAAAATCAAACCATCCACATTAACGACCCCCGGGTCTTTTGTGGTCTCTATTGCAAGTTTCTGCTCGAACCTAGGAGTCCGAAGGCTTGAATGGGGAGAGCACCCAAACCTCTTTTTACTCCAAGGAACCTTCCACCCCAGTGTTTGAACTGACGACCTTCGGATTGCGAGTCCAACCGCCGCCAGCGATTCCACCGGAGTAGGCTTGGTTTGGTGTGTTGTTTGTACTTATGGCATGGAGACGACTCCTACACCTGGAATGACTTAACGGCCTAACAACCAAGGCCGGGACCGACATTTTACTTTCTCATCCGATGGAAGGTTGCAGCAGATGGGAATCGAACCCAGAATCATCCGCTTACAAAGCGGACAGCGTAACCATTCGGCCACGCACTGTCATTGGATTGTTATTGTAATAACAGACTAATAATATTTTTAGCTTTCCTTCGAACAAATCTTTGTTCTTATTTTTTGTTATTCTAACAATTAATCCAATCATTTCAAAAACAGTTGGAGGTATTCTTCCATAACAAAAAATTTTATTCCCATGCAAGTTGTTTTTGCTTTCAATCAATATCGGACCAATAACAAATTTTTTATGATAACATAAACTGTTATTAAACTCTTATGCAAAAATGGTTCTTCAAGAAGATTCCATAACACTTTCTGTTATTCAATAGTATTTGTTATTAAAATGGCATGATTTTTTTTTATTACCGTCTGCCCGGGATTTACTCAAACGGTTTGGCTGAGATATATATCATTAAATATTATTAAATTAAATATCATAATCAAAAAATTTCAATAGTTGGCAAAATTGATTTCTGACTTCAAAAAATATTTTATATATAACCTTGATAAATCCAATTCGTCTCTGCTTCTTTATTTTAGCAGTTATACTCTAGAAAGCCAAACCAAATCGAGACGTGAGCCGTACACTATCACTCTAACAACGGAAGGTGTCAAATTAAACCTCGAATTGATGATAATAAGCTAAACACATTGTTGGGAATCTTTCCAGAAGAAACCATATAGATTAGAAATTTTCTCACAAAAAATGTCCCACGAAGCATCTGTCACTATCTCCCAATTTAAGACTATCTGCTGATTCATCGTCCGACAGCTTCAACGATGGCCAGTTCCAAAAATATCATCCACCATATTTGAATAATAAGCAGCCAATTAACACCTACCGTCCTCAAAATTCAACAAAACTTTGTTTATCTTACCCTTCAAGCAAAGGGTTCCCCACCTTAACAAACAGGCACGTGTGAGAGGGGTGACCTTCGGCTGGGCACGGCAACTTGGACTGGAAATCTTGTTGATCTTCGCCACACTCAACGGTTTTATGGTCACACGTGGGCAGTGCGGTTCAGGAAGACGCCGTCCGTCACCGTCCAAGAACCGATCGGATGATTTATGCTGCTGATGGTCCCCGCAGTCTGAGGTGGGATTTAATCCTTTTGATTCTCTGGAAAAATGGTTGGTTTTATTTTTTTGAAGAATGTTTTCAAATTAGCGTAAACACTTAGTTTTCAAATTTGCAGAGAACTATAAATGGACATGGTGTTGATGGGATTGTCCATACTAGGGCGACGAAGGGCCCTCAACAGATCCAAGAGTCTAATCCGCTTAAGAACATTGCTCACGATTCACGGGACGGAATTAGACGCAACGACTAAGGTTGCGCCCTTGAACTGTTGTAAAAAGTTTCAAGCTATCGATGAGTACCGAAATATTACACTTTTTCCCCAAAACGCCATCACAAGCAAAATTCCTCCTGCAAGTGCCTCATCCTGTTAATTCCTTCAATTGACACTATTTTGCGAACGAGCACCACAAAGTATCGAGTCAAATTTATCACGATGCTAATCGTCTTCTTGCAAAATAACAACAACAACAACCGCATGGAAGTGGATTGGGTTGTGATCTTTGAATCCAGTTAAATTGTCCTAATTCGATGGGCAACCTTGTCCGGCTAACCAGTTTTTGCGGTGAAAATAAAACGGATGCAGCTTGACTGGCAATGCGACGTACTTTTAAATTATCGACTTTTTTTCGATAATTTTAGCACCTCTCCAACTCGATCATGCAGGAATATATGGAGCGGTATGGAAAAGGTTTAGTCATCATATTTTTTTTGACTAATTTTTGCACTGTTAGTTTTTTTAATTCATTTATATAATTTATTAGAATGGATAGGAAAACAAATTTTAAAGAAACAAGTTCAAAGTATGACATTCAAGTTAAAAACGTAATTGTCCAGTGCAATTTCTAGATGACCGTATCCACACTCCCTGCAAACTCAGTTATTGCCTTGCGGTTAACTGATTGCTCATGAAATTTACGTATAATTAATGCAAACTGCTCTCTCGTAGACGACTTGGACAATCCATCCGTTCTGGCCGGCACGCGCAAAGTGATTGAAATCTTTCCATTTGGCGCGCGGGATTTATCGCCTCTCAGCCGGCTGGGACTCTACTAAAATGCAAATTAGCGTAAACCACGAGCATCCATCAGTCAACGAGATAGCTTCGCTATACTGGGTCGAACAAGATTCTAGAAGCAAATGTGTATGGTCAATATCGAGACGTAATTGCTACTCTCAGTGTGTAAGTAAAATCAGAGTTTGAAGACATTTTTCAAAAAATCAATCAAAAATTTGAATTGTTTTTAACCCTTGTGCTAATCGATTTGACCAATAAACTAACAAAAATTACACTCAAAAATTTAACCCTAAATTATATTTTTATATTCTGAACTTACAAGCTTAAATCATCCCAAGGGCCGATATTGTTGCTTTCCAAGCCGGCCGGCAAACTAACCTAGGAGGAGCAGGAGCCGACCTTTTCAGGCGTAAACAATTTTCTTGGGGCTACTCACGTCGAACGTGGGAGTGCAAGTTTGCAACCGATGACCAGGTCAGACCAAGGTGAGTGTGTGTATTTGTGTGTTGGTATAGATAGACTCAACACATGACCTCAGACATGGCTAGTCGGAAGCCTTTGAAGTTTCACCACAGTCAGGTAATAATTCCCGATATAATCACCATAAGGTGGTTAAAGTGTTATTTGTTAACATTGTTGAAGTAGTAGTGATGGCTTAAACGGGCTTAGTTAAATAAAATGGGAATTTTAAATTAAATTTTAAGCACACGTTAGTCGAAAAAAGACACAGAATTGCGACGATTTATAAATTACACGCTAAAAATTAACACATTTTTTTCCCTATTTTTTTGAGTGCTTTTGAATTCTCTTTGACAAATTTAAATCACCAAAAAGCAAAAAAAAAAATATTGAACGTTTATTAAAACGATGACTCAACACCTTTGGCCAACTTTGCAAGTGTCTGACGACAAATATATTTTACTATTGTAGTTGAAGGAGAAATAAGGAAGAATGTTCATCGATGTGTATTACAGTAAAACTACAATGTGTATTTGTTCTCATTGACTTTTCAAGCAAAACAAGGTTTATGAGACGAATACAAGGTTTAAATAAACAGCTTGACGTAAGCCTAAGCTAAATGCTGCTAAATGTTTATACCTACTTCGTCTTAGGACTATATACATTAATTTGCTTTATTTAATTAAAAAAAACTGCATAATATTTAGAAATAAAATTTTAAGCAAATCAAAGAGCCGAATATTTTTATTATAAATATCAATTGGATATTCATAATTTCAAAGTAAAAGTCAGGACATGCAGTTGCTATCAATCTAAAATTCAAGTTCTTAGCTAAATATAAACCAATATAAGTTGTCAAAAGAAAACTTATGGAAAATTGGACGAGCTTTCCGGTAAAAATAATTTCGAGGCTGAAATATTGAATCTGTCATGTAGAAATTGCCAAAAACATTTTTATTTTTAAAACCGCTGTATCTTAACATGGATTGGACGTAGGACAATGGTCAATATGGTGACTTTATATGTAAAATTGTCTGAAAAATCGATTCTCACTAGAGGGTGACGAGTGGGAATTCCCGGGAAATCGACCATTTTTGGACCTCTCAATTCCCGGGAAATTCGGTCGAGACTCCCGGGAAATTTTAAACTTAAACTATTGAAGCAAAATTATATAAACTAATCAAGAATTATTTGAAAAATTCAAAATTGTTTGGAACATTGGATGTTTAATGTTCGATGTTCAAGTTCGAATAAACCAGTGTTTCTCTAATCTTTCTATTCATATTTTTTTTTAATTTTGACTTGTCAAAAATTCCAATAACTATAATCGAGAGAAGACAAAAAAATTTGGACCCAAAATTTACCTTAAAACATTTTTTGCAGTTACACCTCAGAAATGAAATTTAATGTTTTTTTTTTATAAATCCAGTGTTTTTTTAATGTCCTATAAGATATTGGGTTTCATATGCTTATACTGCCCACCATTGAAAAAACGGCTAAAATCCACTTTTGGCAAAAACGAGATATTAGCACCAGGTTGTAGAGGATGTTCCAACGCATCTTTTGAACCTTGAATTTCACAGAAATAATGTTTAGATTTGGCTGCCGATGCGAAAAACCAAACGGCTAATATGCCACTCTTATGGGAAATTGCCTTGACGGAGATTTTGTGACAAACACTAAAACGCGTTTTTCTCGGAATACTTGATTTGGCATAATAGCCGAATTTTCAATTATGGGCAGTATAGGACATTATAAAAAAACTCTAGAAATATTTTTTTATTTATTATTTCTAAGAGGTTATAGCTTTTTCAAGATAAGTTCAAATTCCATATCTTTTCTCGAGGATAGCAATGCTTAGGGTAGGGTAGTCATCAATGAGACACTTTTGGTTTTCAACTTTCAACGATTTTTCTAATTTTTTCATCAGCATGTTTTAATGAGCTTTTTGTTGCATTTTATTTCTTTTAGTGTGTTCAAACATTGACCAACCCGAGCATGGGTAAATAACAAGGGAAATGCGTAATAATACCTTTCTCTGGTATCAATACAAAATTTTGGTATTCCTGGACCCTTTAAAATTTGTCTTAAGGATTATGCAAGAGCAAAATTTGGTATCATACCAATTTAAGGTATTGTTTTGATATTGCAAAATTGCAGAATTTGTCAATGATCGAACACCACATTTTGGTATTCTTTTGGTATCAAATTCCTCTGAAACTATGGGAAAATTTTGACCAATTTTGACAAAATAATTAATTTTGCGCTATAATGATGTCTCAAAGCGAATGCTTTCATTCAAAACCGGAAATTTCAAACCTGATTTTAAACATTTTTGATATACCCCCTACAGAAATGACTTGAAATTGTGGAAATTTTTCTAAGTCAGGTTGGCACATTTTGGTATTCTTTTGGTATTACAGTATTTTATCAAATTCCTCTGCAACTATGGGAAAATTTTGACCAATTTTGACAAAATAATTAATTTTGTGCTAAAATCATGTCTCAAAGCGAATGCTTTCATTCAAAACCGGAAATTTCAAACTTTATTTTAAACATTTTTGATATACCCCCTATAGAAATGACTTGAAATTGTGGAAAATTTTCTAAGTCAGGATGGCACATTTTGGTATTATTTTGGTATTTAAGTGTTTTATCAAATTCCTCTGAAACTATGGGAAAATTTTGACCAATTTTGACAAAATAATTAATTTTGCGCTAAAATCATGTCTCAAAGCGAATGCTTTCATTCAAAACCGGAAATTTCAAACTTTATTTTAAACATTTTTGATATACCCCCTATAGAAATGACTTGAAATTGTGGAAAAATTTCTAAGTCAGGATGGCACATTTTGGTATTATTTTGGTATTTAAGTGTTTTATCAAATTCCTCTGAAACTATGGGAAAATTTTGACCAATTTTGACAAAATAATTAATTTTGCGCTAAAATCATGTCTCAAAGCGAATGCTTTAATTCAAAACCGGAAATTTCAAACTTGATTTTAAACATTTTTGATATACCCCCTATAGAAATGACTTGAAATTGTGTAAAAATTTCTAAGTCAGGATGGCACATTTTGGTATTATTTTGGTATTTAAGTGTTTTATCAAATTCCTCTGAAACTATGGGAAAATTTTGACCAATTTTGACAAAATAATTAATTTTGCGCTAAAATGATGTCTCAAAGCGAATGCTTTCATTCAAAACCGGAATTTTCAAACTTGATTTTAAACACTTTTGATATACCCCCTACAGAAATGACTTGTTGGAGCGGCCGTGGCTGACTGGTCACGGTGTTCGCTTTGTAAGCGAATGGTCCTGGGTTCGATTCCCATCTGCTCCCAACGAGAAAGTATAGAAAATAATAATCTTGAAACTCTGAACATGAACGAAAAAACCAAAGTCGCTCGAGTCGGGGTTCGATCCCCCGTCCTTTGGATTGGTAAGCAAAAATGCTAACCACTGTGCCTTCTCGACTTGGTGAGCTATGACTGGAATTAGGAATACTGTTACTATCAACTATATACGCGCTGGGTCCTTGTCCATTTGACAAGGGTTCGGAAGTTCTAAATAACGTTTGAATCCGATTGGTCCAAACGTTCTTCAGGGCGGGGCTTGTCGATAAAGCTGAAGTACCTCGCGCTCGGCTAGCCAGCGTAGAAATGGGTCACCGAAGCTCGGCAGAGCTAACACCTTCCAAATGCCTATGCGAGTTATTTGCATGTATAGAATGTAGATCCAAAAATACATGGAAACAACTCAATTTGTAAGAAGCGACCGCGTGGTCCCGTTTGGTTGGTTGCACACACACACACACACACCCCCTACAGAAATGACTTGAAATTGTGGAAAATTTTCTAAGTCAGGATGGCACATTTTGGTATTATTTGAATATTGAAAGGTTTCATCAATTTTCTCTGAAACTATGGGAAATTTGTTAAAAAAATTTACGAGTTAATTAATTTGCGCTAAAATGACTTGAAACCCAAAAATGTTAAAGATGATTTTAAAAATTAGTGTGATATACCCACTAATATTTTTTTCAAAAACGTTGAAATATCTCTAAGTCGGGATAACCAAATACTTTGAAAAACGAGTCAATCGACAGATTAATGAATTTTGGTTAATTTCAATTCAGTTTCATTTTAATAATACTTATTTTTCAATCTTGTTATTTTTCAGAAGCTTCAAGAACTTCAAGCACAGGCCGTTCATCAATGACAAATGCATTCGGTGTGGTGAAGAATATCACTAATAACAACATGGAATCATCAGGTGAGTAGATTTAGCTGTTGCATATACTTGGAACAAGTTTGTGCAAAATTTGAAAAATCACTCAGTGCGAATTATGATTCGTAAACATTTTAAACTATTAAAGTAAACTATATAGTTCCTCTAAATTATGAGGATACTTAATTTAACGAATGAGTAACGAATTTTATACTTTTATCTTTAAAATATGCCACTATTGGCATAGTAAAAAAACTCCCGGGTCCCGGGAATTCCCGGGGAATGGCCAAATTCAACTCTCGATTCCCGGGAAATTGAAAATCTTGAGAATCGTCACCCTCTAATTCTCACTTTTATTTTTTTTAAATTTTGACGTTTAGACCACCTTTCGAGAAAACAGTTTTATTAAAAGATTTTGTATTTTTTTTTTTGAGGGACATTCCATTCTGCATTTTTTTTATGCGATGCAACCGATTCGAGAAACAGTATATTTTTTTAAATTCAGTCTTAAAATATACTTAAAAAAAGTTTAATGTTTGATAAATTTTACTCATAATTGAAACACGATACAAGGTTTTAAGAAACAGTTTTTTTTTTATAATTGACAAGCCATGCCATGGTCTCAACATTTGAATGTAAAAAGTGATTTAAAGTGCATTTTTCACCTGCCCAGTTGTTTTGCAATCATAAGTTTTCAAAATATAAAAAAAAACTTTTTGCGGTGCTGTACATTGGAATTCACAAAAATTGAAAATATTTTTGATCAATCCCAGACATTCTAAATGGGTCATTCTCCGCCAACTCATACAACAGTTACCCTGACCCCTCTTCGATTTGCGTGAAACTTTGCTCTAAGGGGTTATTTTGGTTCCTGATCACGAATTTTAGGTTCATTTTTCGATATCTCGTGACGGTGGGGTGGTACGACCCCATTCATTTTTCTGTTTTTTTACTAAGACACATTTTTCAGTGATTTGTAGCTCGCAACCGTGAAAGATAGAAATTTGGCGTCAAAGGGACTTTTGTGTAAAATTAAACGCCCGATTTGATAGCGTACTCAACATTCCGAAAAAACGTATTTTTCTCCAAAAAAAAGTTAAAAAATAGTTTTAGCATTGCTGTCATTTCCAGTTACTCAACTGTCAAAAATCGTGAGGCAAATCATTTTATGGGAAATTGAATGTACTTTTCGAATCTGAAATAACCCAGAAGGGTCATTTTTCCATTTCGAACAAAATTTTTCATTTTAAAATTACTTTTTTTCTAACTTTGCAGAGTGTAACAATGTTTTACAAAATTGTAGAACAGACAAAATCAAAAATGTTGATTAATAGAGATTAGGGGTTTGCATGTATTCTTCTCGAGCTATCAGAATTTTCCAGAAAAGTTTTTTGAAAAAGTTATGATTTTGACCATTTTTGACCAGTTTTTCGAATTTTTAACCCCAAAAAGTCAATCGTGTGCTTATGAAAGTATTTTTTTCGGAAAGCTCAGCTAATTTAGCGTAAGAGTGAGTGAGTGTTTCCGCTTTGTTTTTATTTTTTATTTTAGAAAAATCCCCTCACAAAAGCAGTGCACAAGGGCCACAAGGGGGGAGGGGGGGGGGGGTAGGTTCAAAAGAAGCAGAATTTATGATTTGAGCTGGAATTGCTCTACAATATTTAACTACAAGCTGTTTTTATTTATAATGAATCATTTTATTTTAAGTGGGTTATTGAAACATTTTTGTAATATGTTTGATATGTTTTCAAAGCTAAAAATCATATAATTTGTTGAATACCTATAACTGGTAAGAATCTAGACTACAATCTGAACAGGAAAAGCAAAAGAACTTTATTGTGCTTTATGAAGTTATCATTGAAAAAAAAATTTCATGTGACAAGAACAGCATAAAATTTGATGTTGTTCCTATGACTAGAAGCACGTAAAATCATCAAATACGTCTGGAAAAAAACAAAAATAGAAAAGAATCAAAAACAGAAAATGTCATCTAGTCAATGTTTAATTTTGTAAAGTTAAGAATGTGTTGGTCTGTTGCTGTTTTAACCGAAATCAAACAAAACTGCCAAAATATTATGCAAAAAATATGGTTTCATCAGCTGTCTAAAATAATTCAAAATGTTTTGTTTTTCCCCAGATGCCCGTACCAAAGAACAAATATCAAACATTTGTGTGATTTGTGTATATCTAGAACGCTTTAAAAAAACACTTTCAAATTAAACTGCAATTGTGGAATTAAAACTTTATCATCTTTCAATATTTTGTAAAACTCAGTTTAAGAAAGTAATCTTTCACGAATAATATCAATCTGAGTGTATTCATATGTACATTTTTCGATTAAGAATTTTAAAAGCTTTAGATCATCAAGAGAATGATCTCAACTCACTGGACATTTGAAATAAATTGCTCTAAGCAATAGCATGAAAAATCACTGAAACAAAAAAAAATGTCATCATCAAACTCCATACAAATCCGTATTATGTATACGTAAAAATCCGTACAATAATTCGACCAGCCAAAAATCCGCAAAAAAGGGTTGAAAATCCGTACATGTATCTGAAATTCAGTGAGGGGTATTTTATTGTATTGAAAATAGGAGTAATTTTATTTTTATAAATTTACAATATTCATCAAAACCCGATTTAATCCCACCTGGGGTGAGATAGAGCCTTTCTTACTAAAGAATATAACAATGATAGAACTTCTTTCAATTCATAACATCGACTTTGTTTATTTATAACGTCAGCACAAAAGAATATGACGAAAGCAAAGTATTATAAATGATATGTTTTCCAAAAGAAATAAAAAACGCAATTTTCACCAAAAGAATATGTTTAACCGTACATATAAAGAATGTGACATTTTCAGAAAACGTTATTTGAGTTGTCTCCTACAAAACCCTTCAAACAGGATCAAGTTTCATTGAAAAGACTGAGAAATTGCAAAGTCCATAAAAAATCAATTTTGACCTAATTTCACCCCTACTGTAGGTTTATTTTTTGATGATTTGGCAATAAATAGCCACTCCAGCCACAATAAATTTAATTATCGCAGCGATCATAAATTATTTACTTCTAACTCAGACCGGACCCTGATATACCATTACACCGGTCATTGTATGCTAGCGATGCATAAAACGAAAAGCGACCCAGAAACGTAGCAACATCTAGAAAGAGGAAAGAATCATCAAAACGGAACAAGTTATAGAGCAATGCAATGTTTCTCTTGGGCCCTGCTGAGGGCGCCAAATTGCACCCTGTTCAATCAACTTATGAAATCACGAAAAAATGGAATCTACTTTTAAGCGATTTTAGGAGCAAACGGGAAACAAATTGATTGTAGCAGGATGAATATCCTATGTCATGTTGAACGAAACATCGGTAGACAAGCTACTACAAACGAGTATAAGTCGAGCAAAACATATATGCGCCAGCATTCTCGCGCCAGTATTCGAAGCTAAACTTGACAACTTGTCGACTTGGCGACGAAGCGTCAAAAATCGATGCAGTGTGATTTTTTGGCGATTTTTCCGATTAAAATTCATGCTGAATCGACTTATTTACGAAGATGGAAATGACGTCCTGGCTTAAAGTAAAACCTATACCTTTCTTTAGTAAGAAAGGCAAAAAGTAAATCGTTCTAAAAATTGATCCGGATTGCCGATAGATGTCAAATTTGTTTCAGATGCTCAC